>NC_065903.1:4545454-4848484 GCF_905147045.1 Nymphalis io
CGTGGAATTAAAATGGTCTGAGAGAAAACTGGGACATGTATTAATAAATATTAAATATAAATCGGTCTACACATTTATTTACATAGACGATGAATATAGATAACCTTTTCCTCTTTTTAAATTCTACTAAAATTAATTAAGACGTCGCGAACGAAAATTAGTATTACCTACACACAAGGCCATAACGATTTTTCAAATAAATAGAAAATAATTAAAAAAGAAGCCTTTTTAATACTCATAAAATAATTATACATGTCAAATATTGTAATCATTCTAATTTGAGCCGCGCTGCTCCTACGCTGTATCTAACATCATATTTAACATCTAACCTACGCAATTAACGTGTTCTTTGAAGCGTTTTAAATGCTTTTTACATGAATTTAAAATTATTATTTTCATTATTTTTTTTTCCATTACATAAACTACGATTAAGGTAAAAGAAATATTAAGTTATACCAACAGTGTGCTATTTATTTTGTTGATTGAAATAAGACTGTTATTAATATTTAGCTTTTTTATTTAAAATAATGAGGCAGACTGGCAAATGGACCAGCTGATGGTAAGTGGTTATCATCGCCCATAGACATTGGCACTAAAAGAAATAACCTTACGTTGTCAATGTGACACCAATATTGGGAACTAAGATTTTATGACCGTGCTGCCTGTTGAGACGCTGTCTCACTCGTCCTTCAAACTGGATCACAACAATACTAAGTGTTGTTGTTTTCTGCTTAGAATATGTGATGTGTCCAACTCAGACGGAACTGCAAAAAGTACTTAGCCTTACCACCAAGTAAAAGCCGACATACAAAATATACCGTTTTTTTAGCAATAATAATACTTACACTTTCTGTAAATTATGTTGCAACTTTTACAATTATATAATTTATCTAAATATTATTTAGAATAAAGTATATAACACGCATTATCACTAAGTAACTAATAGCAATATGAATTAAAACATATGTAGAATGCTTTATTGTATGTAAAATTTATTATGACCGAATAAAGGCGTGTCGGGTTGTTGATCTTAAGTTGATGGTTGTCTGAGAAATTTCATAATATCTTACCACAATATGCTTCAATAAACAGTAAGCAAACGAGATTTCTTCGTCTAAAGAATCCTTGTTACCTTAATATCTCGCAGTTGAAAGCGGTGAGGTAAGGCATACCGACTCCAGCCAGTATTCCTCGCATTTCGCAATAGATAAATTTTTATAGTATCGTTTTCTCATTCCCGATTGGCCTGTTTTAAAATTCACGTTCCTGTTCACGTTTTCCCAATTTCCTCTCTTTTTAAACTGAACCTGTATTTTCCGATACGTTTTTTCATTACAGGATGCAACAATTTGTAACTCACAATGACATCGTTAAGTTTGTATTAAGTGTAAATTTATACGTTCACCTGCACCGTCCATGGAAGGTAGGATCATATTTCGTCTCATTTGCTCATCAGATATATTTTATATAACTTAAAAGAATCATTCGAGATATTTATTTGTATTTACATAATATCAATTTATAATATTCCTGGAATAACTAATGGAAGATATTAACTTAAAAAATATAGCCATCAAGCAATGCCCTGACGATTTGTAACATGATGATAGTGTTTGACATAATTTATAAATAAAAATAAAATCAATAAATAAATATGGACTAAAATAGATGGAGAGTGGCCGCTGATCGGGGGCATGACGGTATAAGGCAGCGTCAATGCGTTTGCCGTCACGATATACGACTCGATCTAACCCCGTAGACTCAACAATATTAGTTTCACATATATTTTATCATTTACTACGTCGTAAATACTTCATCTAGTTAAATAATATAATAGTAATTTGTGTAAAATAAAATAGTAATTTGTGTTATGTCAACAAAGTCATTAATTCTCTCTTTTTTGAAACTAAGTCAATTCACTTACTATAAGGTGGCCTATTTGCACGTAAGACAATTCTGACGTGCAAATAGGTCACCTTATAGTAAGTGATCACCACCGCCCATAGACATCGGTGCTGTTACAAATATTAAATAATGATTACATTGCCAATGCGCTATCAACCTTGGGAATTACACTCACACACTGTTCAAACCGTAATACATCAATACTAAGTATTGCTATTTGGTGGCAGAATTTCTGATGAGTGGCTAATTGTAAATCCTACCCAGGGCTTGCACAAAGCAAAAATTTGAACTCTGCTTTCTTATAACAAAAAACCTATAATTTGAGATTTATATTATTGTAATATATTATGACACTATCTTTATTATGTTTTGAGATCATCTTAGAAATTTCCGGATAACCACCGTTTATTAGGTGTGTTACGACATACGATAATGTGTCATAGCAAGATAACCCAAATTCCAGGTTATGTTTTAATTTATGGAATTGTATCCGAACGGAACTAGGGTAGCTAGGAAAACCACGTCTGTTATCGAGATATCAATTTTAATCGAGCTATTTTATTCTAATTTTAAAATCTTTATTGATCATAATCCAGCCCATCACTGTCCACTGCTGGAAAAAGGCTTTTCCTAATGTACGTCAATCCCCAGGTTTTTTGTTTTCGGGATCTAGTCGGGTACTGAGGCTCAAAACCTTCATCCAGACTTCGACCTGGCTACTTCTACTCAAATGGTCACCATTGCTTTCACGTATGTGACTAGCCCACTACTACTTTAGTCTGCAAAATTTTGCAAGCCATATCGATTACTACGATTTATCGCCGGATAATCATATTACTGGTTTTTTCATAGATAGACAGGAGAGTAAAACAGGAATATTAGAAATTTCCAAATAAGCATTACTTAAATTATATGAAGAATTGAAGTAAATCTTAATTAGTTTAAGAAATTAAATATTATCTACACCCATTTGATATTTCAAATGTTTGTAAATAATTTTTAAATTCTCTTTAATTTAATTATCACGTTGTCCCTCACTTTTTATTTGTTTTCCTTAACAACTCGTTATATTATTTAACAGAGCTCATAATACCATTAAAGTTGACTTTTAAGCCGCTATAATTGAAATTACAGGCTTACTTATATTTATAGCTCTATTTAATTAAATAAAGTTCGGATTTTAATTCCTTTTTACTCGATATTGTACAGTTAAAATTGCATTTACAAGTGCAGTCTCCATTTATATCACTTTCATATAATGATGAGAGTACAATTTGATACGACTAGAAAGAGTTTAGGCGCAGGACCAATATTACACTCTACGTGCTTTCCGAGGCACACTGCCAACTACTAAGCTTTGGGGTCTTCTTCGGGGATTTCTTGACAGAAAAAGTCTATATTTTAATATTATTATAAGTTTACTGTAAAACTCAAGAGACTAGTTGTATCGTACTGTATACAGTGCGACAATGATATTTTGGCGCATTGCCAAAATCTGGATTAATCGACATCTTGTCAAGGGGCATTTTTGATAGCAACAGGTAAGTGATACCATATCTAATTGGAAATCCTAAATTCCCATCCAATAGTAACTGATTGACAAAATTTTATGAAATATAACAGTATATTTTTCTTACGTACACAAAATATACCTACTGTTTATTTATTTACGAAAAAAGTATTATTAGCTACAATCACGCCGCTAATTCCTAATAAGGTCTAACATTTAAGCGTTTACCATATTTGAAATATATTATTCTCACGACGTACTTGATAACTTAGATGCTTGCTCGGTTTTGAACTTGCGATATGCGGTTACGATTCACATATTGTAGTCATTTCGCTATCTTTACTCATTCAACTATTTAGCATATTTATACTTTTGTTTTGAAAACATTCTAATAATAAATGTCTACACCATTATCATAACAGCACTTTCGAAGCGATCACAGTAAAAGTAAAATTGTCACTTTACTCCAATATCCCGTATGTGGCTACAAAAACTAATAACAGTAAAATGTTCGAAAGCCACCGAATTCCACCGGAAGTATCAACAATTTACGCGACGATGTGAATAATTTTTTTTGTTATCTGCAAACAAAGGAATGGCGTTAAATGTAACGCTATTCGAACTCAATGTTCCTCGAGTAGTTTTAACAAGCACCCGGTAAACGACACAAATGTTTGTATAGACGCCACTGATTGAACAGGGGACGGCAGGGCGAGAATATCACCGCAGGCCACAATAAACTTTAATGTATTCACATAGGTACTATAATGTCTTGCAAAGTTAATGTTATTTATGCACAAGATTAAGTCGGGAAGAAAGTGCCGGTGAGGTGTAACTTTGTCGCTTTGAGACTTCGAGAGGTTTAATGTGTGCCATACTTTTGCGCAGTTTTTATTTTCATAAACAAACTTTTGTATCGGCACTTATAGCTAAAAGTATCACGGAGGTCCCTGATGACTATTTCTTTTAAAATCATTATCATGGTTAAGTTATATAGTTATATAGCCGAGAACAGACCTGGTAATTAGATTACGTGACTCTTAGCGGAAGATAGCGGGTTCGAACCCGGCAACAACATGGAGTTTTCGTGTGTTTATTTAAGCTCAATCGTGTTTATAATAAAATTTAGCTTGTGCTTTGTGATCAAGAAAAATATCATGAAGAAATTTATATGTATCGTAAAAACTGACAAATCTGTATCCACTAAACCACATTAATTATCATAATAAGATTAAACACTAAACCTAAAGAGCTGCTATTATAAGTCTACATTTTACCTGTGTTTATTACTTATTATATGATTGAATTGGCAACACACACTGGTCGAAGATTTTCGACTTGTTTTGCCAGTGTTGCCAGTGATGACTTATGGATCAGAGACGTTGTCGCTCACAATAGACCTAATAAGAAGGCTCAAGGTCACTCAAAGGGCAATGGAGAGGGCTATGCTCGGAGTTTCTCTGCGAGATCGAATCAGAAATGATGAAATCCGCAGGCGAACCAAAGTAACCAACATAGCCCGAAGAATTGCTAAATTGAAGTGGCAGTGAGGGGGCACATTGCTCGCAGAACCGACGGCCGCTGGGGCAGAAAGGTTCTCGAGTGGCAACCACGAACCGGAAGACGCAGCGTGGGCAGGCTCCCTACAAGGTGGACCGACAACTTAGAACGAGTCGCGGGAAGCCGTTGGATGAAGGCACCGCAAGACCGGCCAACGTGGAAATCGTGGGGGAGGCCTTTGTCCAACAGTGGACGTCTTTCGGCTGATATGATGAGATTGAGTTATATTATTATATATTCATTTATTCTGGCCTTCCTTCATACCTTAAATTATAATTTCAATTGTGAGCGGCGAATGAGTCAGTTTAACTGCATTGCTCAAGATATTTGACTTTATTTTACGGTGTCAAGGATGCAAGTGTACAATCTTAAATCTATAATAAATCTAGACTTAGCAAGTCTATTGAAATTTAATACATTTCTAATTTAGTATGTGTTGTTTAAATACTATAATAATATTAAGTTTATTTATTCGTCTGTTGGGGTTTTATCTTTTTTGGATATATATAAAAAACCAACTCTATTCCGACTGTCATGAAATTTTTACGTCATAAATAAAATAAAAATTGTTTATTTCTTTAACGTAAACCTAGGATACAATATATTCAGCTGGGGAGCCCCTCTTAAAACATAGAATTAACCTGTACTAGAAGCTTGTTTATTTAGTGTCTAGCTTATAATATAGCATATGTCTAGATTTTGTGTTCAAGCCCTCGCTATTGGGTATTTATCAGAAATTCTCAGTAGCACCATGGAACTTGGAAGTCAACAGTATTTAAACTTTCGTGCCTCAGATAGCCCGTAAAGCCGATGGTCATACGTATTTTCGTAATAACTTAATTATGTTTCACACTGGAAGTCTTTAAACAGTTTTAAAATAAATTTGAAAAGCTATAAAGTAGCTAACTTTTTGTATATAATATTATATGGTTATTATTTGGATGTACAGAAAAGGAAGCCGAGATAGCCTAGTGGTTAGAACGCGTGAATCTTAACCGATGATCGTGGGTTCAAACCCGGGCAAGCACCACTGAATTTTCATGTGCGTAATTTATGTTTATAATTCATCTCGTGCTTGACGGTGAAGGAAAACATCGCGAGGAAACCTGCATGTGTCTAATTTCACTGAAATTCTGTCACATGTGTATTCTACCAACCCGCATTGGAGCAGCTTGGTAGAATAAGCTCCAAAACCTTCTCCTCAAAAGGGAGAGGAGGCCTTAGCCCAGCAGTGGGACATTAACAGGCTGTTACTGTTACAGATAATATTTGTAAGTTATTTATGTCTTTTTTACTTCGATTGTACTTTGCTCTCTTTTGCTCGAAAGTTATTTTAAAAAAGAGAGAGATCGCAATTGTCGATACCGCTTTGGAACCATTTTAATCCTCATACATTTTTTTTCTATCAATCTGTTCTTTACATTATGTGCCATGAATTATATCAAAATAATTAATATCAATCATCGTATTCACGTCGTATCGTGTTTATACGTATCAAGCAAATACACTCGTAGAATGTTTTTTTGTTTTAAAACATGTTTTCAAATTGTTATCCATGAAACGCGAAAATATCTGGAAACATGTTCCATCGGATGCATCCGACGTCAGATACTAGCATTGACATTGGTTTTTGTGCAATCAAAATTACACGTTTTGTATATTTTGTACGAAGTCTATATAGACTTCGTTTATTTATTTAAATAAACAAGCAAACTAATTAAAAAAAGTAAACGTAACGTGTAGGACTATTAATATCTGATTGCAGAACAAATATCTGCTGGATAAATAAGTAATATTGTTGTGATCCGGTTTGAAGGGTGAGTAAGTCAGTGTAACAACGTTACTTTATAATTTCCTAGGTTGACGGCGTATTAGTGATGAAAATGATGGTTAATATTTCTAACAGCGCCAATGTATATAAATGAAACCATTTAACATCAGTTCTCTTTGCCAACATACCCATTCTATATTGAACAAATATAACAAATTAAAAAAATATTAAACGTTACAATCAGATTATTTAAGTATGTAAGTACAGCGTTTTGTTGTTTAAATTAACGCCTATTAAAGCGATTACGCTAACGATAGCGAATAAACATTCAAAATAATGCAAACATTTGTCGCTGGTACTACGCTCATTGAGATTGAAATGAGCTATTTATTGCTACACGCCACGGCCTTTACGAGATTTCACTGTGTTAGCAGAGTTTTCGCATTTGAATGCGCGAAACATTCGCATAAACGCGAAATATTTTTATTGTTATTACGCGAACGTTATTTCAAAGAGACGCTTGACATTAGAAAACCGAATGAATCGTCTGGCTTACCTTAAAACTACTTTGAAATAAGACTAGCGACTTCATTATTTTAGTCTGATGTTTTTAGATCTCGACTTACATATAAGGTGTGCTTATTGTGAGAACGGTTATAACACGTGAATCTTAGCCTTAGATTGCGGGTTTAAATCCGGTTAAATACCAATGAATTTTCATGTGTTTTTTAATTTAATTGAAAATATCGTGAGACCTGTGTGTTTAAGATGTGCTGGATCATGTAGATCTACCAACCCGCACTAGAGCAGCATGGTAGAAAAAGCTCAAAACGTTGGAAATTTATAGGCTGTTATTTTACTTTTACATATTATATAACAAATGAAATGGAGTGACTATATCGAAATACTTAAGCATGAATATACATATAAATATATAGTTAATAGAATATATAGTTACGTACTTACAAAAATCATTAATAAATTTGTCACAATCTACCAATATTTTTATAAATTTGAAGCTTCAACGCTCAATATTAAAAATATAAAAAATTATTCGCTCCGAAAGGCGCACCTATTATGTACCGTCGTGACGGGATAAATCAATTTCCTGTTATCCCATATCGGTTGTAACTACTACACACGAAGGTTGTATAAAATTTTCATTTTATTAAAAAGTTCATCTTTTAAAAACTGACACCTTTTAAAGCCTGCGTTCTCACAACTAATATACGTACGTACATACGTACATTGCTTTATTCATTATTTTTATCATAACGGTTTCTTCTATTAAAAATCTTTATTACCTAAGATATTCATTATTTTAAAGTTAAGTACTGTTTAAGATTAACCCTTTAAAGATGTAAAGACTTTTACTTCTTGCAGTATCAATTATATATTTTGAAGGTGCCCGTCGGCAGGACGTTTGTTTTTCTACCTTTCTTAAACAAAATACAAAACAAAATAAAAAATATTTCAAAGTAATAAAGTCGACATCGCATTTAATATTAAATCAATTCACTTAATATCTTTGACAGTTCCTTTTTTTTTCTTCCACGAGATTTAATGTTAACATTGAAAAACCTTTTAATATAATAAAATGTGATAGTCAAAACTCGAAAGTAAAAAAAATAAGTAAGAATCATATAAAAACTTTTTGAATAATTGGGTAACAACGAATTTAAACAAAGAATATGTACTATAATTGTATTAAAACTGCATTAATAAAATGTCGTAAGAACCTAAATTTTTAAGTATAACATTTGAACTGCGCAAAGGAATTAAATAGCGTTTTCAGCATCGTTTACTCTAACGTTAAAACTAAAGTTCCAAACATTAATATTCAAGAAAGGCTTACAACACGGTGCCAAGTTTAAGTGGTTTCTGCGGTTACATTTAATACCTATTTAATTTCCTGGACAGATAGTTGGGGTTAATAGCGACAACAACCTCATATGGCTTCAGAAACTACCCTCCATTCGTTTCAAGTACTAAGTAAATGTATATAACATTAATCATTAATACGAATATTACGAACTTACAATAGTGAAAAGTAGTATATGATATTATGTTTAGGATAGATTATTATTATTATTAAATTAATTTACAGTCACGCTAACACACAGAAACACTCATAAATATATTATGAGTGTTTCTTTTAAGTATGTTAAACGTTTCCTCATGACCTTCTTTCATTTAAGTCTGTATTTCAAATGAACAAGAGAAGCGAAAGGTTAGAACTAACATTCCGAAAATGTATCACGTACCTATCATATCAAATACATCTATAATACATTTATAATATTAAATAAGGATAATCTTATAAATTTTCTATTAGAAAGAGCCTATAAAATAGAGTATATTAATTTTAATTGATTTCTGAATTTCCGGACGTATCGAATTGCTGTCTCGTCGGATTATGAGTGAGGGAATAGAGAGTACACCAGTTGGCTAGTCGGTAAGGAGGATATCGTATTGATTTAAATTATTTACCGCTGTTTATTATTACAATATATACCAAGGGTTATATTTAATTACAGAACATTTGTTTCTTATCAGTTAGTTATACAATAAAGATTACACAAACGCTTCCGCCACGCGCATCCGCTTGAAAGTTAAGAAGTTTATCTAAATATAGCTCACTATATCTCCATTTCATACCGCTACTTGTAGCTCTTCTGTTTAAATATTTATCGAGGATGATGTCCTCCGGCTTCTATAGATTCTAATTACAGTGATCATTCTCAAGACCAGCCATCTCTCTACGGGACAAATATAGGATAGCACATGCAACACGAGTATTTCTTAACAGACAAAACAAAATATATTTTTTATTGGTTAAACTCGGTGTTGATCCCCAAGGCTTCAGGATAAATTATACTATACATGTATAATTGATTATGTAATTTATACTAAAAGTGATATTATATATTTAAATATGTATATTTAATTGTTATTGTTTTATTGTCCTCATTAGAGAAAATAAACATATTTCAGTAATATAAATTATATAACAAAATACATTGACTAAAATAATAATAATTAACGCCTAAATCATATTTCACAAAATATATGAATTTAAATTTAAAAAAAAAAACGCTACAGGACGCAACTAGCTACGTGAACGTGAACTAGCGTTCACGCGTGAGGGCATTAAATTGAATTGATATGAATGTAAAACAACGAATTGGAATATTAAATATTAATGGATTTCGGTTGAAATTCAAATTGCTAAGACGGATACGTTTATTCGACAAGATAATAAATCATTTATCATAAAGAGAGATATTTTACAATAAAATATATTATAGATATGACAATTTGTTAAGGAGCCCATTAAATTATTTTAAAAATAATTATTATTATATTTTGATAGTTTTTTGGAAAATGATAATAGATGGCGTTAGTAGTAAATTAAATCGCGCTAGTTTGTTTGGTTTTGTGTTATTGAAACAAAATTATTTGTTTCAATAATACACGTTTGTTTGGAAGCATTGGTTTTATTCTGACATAGTGTTAGAAGTTACCTGCTTGGGAAGTGAGTTTAGTACATACATTTCGTGTAAATTACCTTCAAAATCCACAACTTCGACAGCGTATTTTGTGACTAAAACCCTATAAAATCTGCCATTGCCTAATGTTGAAAAAAATTGCCTAATGCCTATTTTGATTATACATAAAAATAAATTAAATTAGGTAGCCTCTGTAGTATTAGCAGTAAATGAATTATAATCACAAATTAAGCACATGAAAAACTTCAGTAGTGCTTGTCCGGGTTTGAACCCACGATCATCGGTTAAGATTCACGCGTTCTTACCACTGGGCCATCTCGGCTTGACAGGTTAGTAAATAGCTATATAAAAAAGATTAAATTATTTTGAAAACACAGACACACACTTTAATTGAATTTATTTATATAGATGTACAGATGAATAGCGGTTCAATTAGCTATATAATAAGTAGTACGTGGTGTCATTGATTGGTGTTGTTGTAAAGTTTCAAGTTCACATTATTTCCTTCCTTCACGATTTCGAATAAAATTTGCCTGAAAGAGATCGTTGGAAGCGATAAGGCGGCCTTTGCGTGTTAATTTGCTATTCTTTTAGCTTATGTACCTACTGTGTGCAATAAAAATGTCTTTAAAATAAGCCTTTAAGAAACGATACAAATAAATTTCGTTAAATGTTATCAAGTCAAACGGGGGTGACTTTAATCACAGATGGCATCGTCGTTTTTATTTTTTTATTTAAAACAGGTAAGTAAATGAGTCACCTGATGATAAGAAGTCACTACCATCCAAAGCTTTAAGCAATATTAACCATTCCTTACATCACCAATGCGCCACCAACCTTGGGAACTAAGACGTTAAATGTCCCTTGTGCCTGTAATTACACTGACTCACTCACCCTTCAAACCGGAACACAACATTACTATGTATAATTGCTGTTTGGCGTTAGATTATAAAATGAATGAGTGGTACCTACCGTATCACTACCAATTTATGCATTTATTTACTTAGTATTTTAAACAACAACAAGAATCGCAGGACCTATAGGAGTTTGAGAGGTGAAATGGTCCAATTGTTAGAAATTGTTAGTCGTAGCTGAAGATTGCGAATTCATATTGGTAAGAACCACTGAATTTTCAACTGCTTAATATGTGTTTATCCATCTCTTGATATGCGGTGAAGAAAACATCCTAAAGAAACCTTCATCGGAAAAAAAATCTTGCCACATGTGTATATAAAATAACCTGCATTGGAACAGCGTACTTAAATACGGTTTACCAGCTCACGTGTTCCCCTCTTACAAACCAGGTTCCTTCAAACGAGGCGTGAAGTGGACCGGCAAGGGGGGGCGGCTAGTCCAGAACATTCTTCCCGACTGTACTGGCCGTTTGGACTCTACTACCACTTACCATCAGGTGGAGTAGAGTTATTTGCCTTCCCGGAAAATATAAAAAAAATCATTTAAATAATAGAGAAAATTAAAAAACAAGTAACAGAAAAATTAAATCGAGTAAGCGTACGTAATACGATGAATGTTACAATAACCTAATATATTAGTACAGTGCAAAAAAGTATGGATATTTTGTGATATGAAATAGGGTAGTCTAGTAAAAAATAGTGCGTATACAAAGTAATGATTACTAAGAGAGGAGACACATTAGATTTATCTGATGTTTTTAAATTGGTGTGCGATTATTTCTTATTTTGGTAGGTAATGTATAGTATAATGTGTGTATTTATTTATGTTTATGCTTATAAATATATATAAATTAACGAATTTAATATAAACTCCGAACCTTCTCGAGGAGATAATACCCTAGCCCAGGTGGAGATTTTTATAGGGTTTTTCATAGTACTAGAGCCGAGCTTAGGCGTACATTGCAAATGGCCTTGTTCAACAATGGATTGCGATGGCGGAATGATGACAATGATCTAATTTAATATCAAAATTTAATCTCAGACCTCAAATTTCTAGTTGGTTCTCTTTATTAGAATCTATATTTTAAATTAAATAGGTTTAAGAATATTTGAATTTGAAAATGTTAAGTTGGAGTGAGCGAAGCTGAATTTGTGAAATTGCATGACGAGTAAGCCTATAATTGCGATGTATAGTGTTTTTTGTGTATAGTGTTTAGTTTCAGCATTTGGAGTTATTATTTTTTGGGACAGACATATATAAACATTGTATATTGTGTTGGCTTCCTATAAAATGAAATAAAAAAAATCTTACCATCATAACAAAGCACTTACACACTAAATATTAAATTACAAACTGCCGGTATTATTCATAGTTTATTCCTAATAAACACCTGATAAACTGAGTTCAGTTTGTTCCGATATGAATCCCTGATTTTGCTCTATAATCCAAGCTCATAGCGATATTCGCTACCCTACTTATTAATTCAGTTGACAGCAAATCACTTGAGGTTTGAACTACAAGTATTTTATCGTTGAAGTTTAACTGCGTATGGAAGCAATGTATCAAAACACGCTGAGGAAGCAACTTGCTTACGAATTGTATGTAAGTATTTCTTATTAATTTGTAGCTGAAAATTATAACGTAGAAATTAATAATCCGACTGTGTTCCATTTTCAAAAATCCGCTTATAAAAAGGAAACATTTTCGCGGGGTTCGATATCTTAAAATCAACATTTAACAAATAAACATTTTTCAAATGTATTTCATTAATTATTATTACATAATTATGTATATTGATTCAGAAGTTAATACCAACAACAGTAACAATATGTAAATATCCCACTACTGGGCTAAGGCTAAGGCTAAAAGCCGAGACGGCCCAGTAGTAAGAACGCGTGAATCTTAACCGATGATCGTGGGTTCAAACCCGGGCAAGCACCACTGAATTCTCATGCGCTAATTTGTGATTATAATTCATCTCGTGCTTTACGGTGAAGGAAAACATCGTGAGAACACCTGCATGAGTCTAATTTCACAGAAATTCTGCCACATGCGTATTCCACCAACCCGCACTGGAGCAGCGTGGTGGAATAAACTCCAAGCTTTCTCCTCAAAAAGGGAGAGGAGGCCTTCAGCCCGGCAGTGGGATCTTCATATGCTGTTACGGTTACGGGCTCAGGCCTGCTCGCCTCTTGAGGAAGATTGGAGCTTTTTCCACCATGCTGCTTCATGTAGGTTTCCTCATGTAGTTTTTTTTTGCATTGGCATTACAATAATAATAGCAATAGATATAGCGAATGACCAAACTAAATTAAAAAAATATTATATATTATTTAAAAAATATGAAATCGATCGGTATTATTGTTTATTATAAGTTGTATAATATAATATAAATAATCGCTTTTTTTGCTAACGCAACGAGGAAATAAATCATAATGTAACATGTTAGTTATTTTTCTGTTTATGAATTTATTTTATATCATTTAAATTAATCAAAAACATCGATACAACAGTCTTGAAGTGCTTTGCGAGGCGGCCACGTTAGGCGTGTAATGTTCAAACTCTGAGCTAACAAATAAATTACTTATTGGATTAGAATAATTTACACACTAAGAATTAATATTATCATGAAATTATGATATTGAAGTGAAGATATACCATAATCTCGTTGGAACATTAGAAAATCCGAGCAATACAATACCCATATTGAAGCAAATATATGTATAACCAATAGACATATCTGTTGCGTTTGCGAACCGCAACCGGCGGTAATAAACACGATGCTATTACGCCACCCAAACGGATATGGTCAAGATTATACACATAGAACTCTATATTAAAATCAAATGATCCTCACAGTTTTCAATCAAAACATACATTTTCAATATTTGATTAAAGAAACAGAACTAACATACATTAAGCTAATAAAAAAACATTTAACTGGCATAAGCGCTCTATTCGACAGGGTTTAACCAGAACAATAACTTAGGCTTGCTATTCACTGGATTTAACATACTATATTATAATATTTAATGCTATTTAAAAGTCGAAGATGAATAATATTTATATATTAATAATATTTATGTATTTGAAAATTTATACAAAAATAAAACTCTCTCTTTGTAATTATGTGATGTGTGAACAGTGATTTTTATATAGTCTGACACATGTCAACACTACAGAACACTATGAAATTGATTGTTGAATGCATATTAAAATCAATACGAGGAGAATATTCTGACGTGATTAAGAAGCCTTGTTATACATACAAGCAACCTTCTAACTGAAACATAAGAAAATGTGCGTAACGCTAGCTAAAATAAAAAATCTAAATTAAAATTAATACTTTCCTGAAGCGAAATTATTTATCCGTCAGAAAAATTACATGTTCACATTTTTAGGTCGAATTTTAGTTAAATTTTTCTTAAAATAAATTAAAGTTCTAATAATATACTTTACTTTAAAAAGGTAGAAGGTTAGCCTTAAAAAGGCCCTCATGTTAGGGTTAATACAAACGAATCGGAGAGAGTGTAATTGATGCATGTCAATCGAATAGATTACTCTAATCGACCCACGCCCCGCCCACATTGTTTAGTAATAGGAGAAAATATCATAACAAAATATACGTGATTCGATTTAACGATTATTTATCGATTTTATGACATTTCGCTATTGAACTGTCATTTTGGTTATATAATAATATTTATCTATGATGTTAACGTAGGTATGTATATATATTTTAGATATGTATGAGGTATTATGGTTAACGCATCAAAAACAAGCTAAGCCTCTCTAACCAATTAAGCACAAGTGTTCTTGCTTGTTACTTGGTACGAATACGTATAGGATTCATTTTATATTCGGGCGCCGCTTCGCCCTCGTGTTAGGGGTTACGAGTAGGTATAAAAAGTAGCTTATGTCCTTTCACGAGCTCAAAGCTTCATACCAAATTTAATGAAAATCGGTTCAATGGTTTAGCCATAAAAGCGTAACATACAAACAGAGTTACTTTCGCATTTATAATATTAGTATATTTTAATATGTTTTAATTTTAGCACTGTATGTATTTATTAAATCATCTGTAAGAATATAAATAAGCTATCTCATTTTTTAAGTTAAGTTATAAAAGTGTATTTTCAAAGTTCATAATTTTAATTAATTTAATTATAAATTTAACATCTGTTTTATAGATAAATTGATAATAAAATACTTAATGCATCCATAGATTACCGATAATTACATTGTAATACTTAAACCGCTATCACATACTTTATTTAAAACTCTCCGAGATGTATCATGGACGCTGTAATAGACACACATTAATGAAGATTGAAAGTTCATAAGAAGTGAATGGTAAAGATAAATGGTAAATAATGACTTCTTCATTACTATCGGAAATAACGCTATTAAACTACGGTCACTTGTGCGGACTCATTTAGGGCTCGGACGGAATACAGACAAGACTGTCTTGCGATTAATTGCGTCTTTACATTTTTCGTTTCTGACGTGACACCCATCATTTAATTTCTGTTCAAATATTTTGATTTTAGTGTAAGTAATGAACAATGAAATAAACACCTTAAATACCTGGCCGCCAAAAAAATCGACCCACCCGTATTTTTTTACTTACAAAGTTGTTATCTTAACTATGCGAAGACCTAGGTGGATTGTTTTACTTATGGGACATACATTTAACATTTTATTACCCACTTGATATTGATTTGGAGGAGTTGTAAGTGTTATTGAGGATATTTGGAATATTTTTAAAGTATTGATAAGAAAACGTTACTTTGTGCACAAAGTGCATGGTTAGTTTATTTCCAGTTCTTAACGCGGAGTCATCTCGGTTCGATGTTTATTGTTGATTAAGTGTATGAAACTTTGTTGAAACAATAATTTTAATAAGTTTAAACATAGAAAATGGATACTACTGAAGCAGAAGCTGCTCAAGTCGTCGGCTCTTATTCATGAGGGGTTAAGTCAACGAAATGTGGCTAGAACACTAAAATTAAGTCGTTCAGCGGTGCGAAGAGTGTACAAACGCTACTTGGAGACTGGGGAGTATCGCCGGAGACCAGGATCTGGCAGGGGGCGTGTCACGAACCCGACCGATGACCGTTTTATTGGTTTGACGTCTTTAAGAAACCGACATCTTTCGGCTGTTGACGTTCAAGGTAGACTCCGAGAAAGTCGTGGAGTGTCTGTGAGTGAAAATACTGTAAGAAGAAGACTTCGAGAGCAAAACTTAACCCCTCACAAGCCAGCAACAGGACCAAAACTCACAGCATCCCATCGACAAGCAAGACTACAATTTGCTAGGCAGCACGTCGATTGGACACTGGACCAATGGGTCAGTATTGTTCAGTGATGAAAGCCGAATGTCTCTAGTAGGCTCTGATGGATGACGTAACGTCATGCGAAGGCCAGGAGAACGCTACTCTCAGTGTTGCATTCGAGAAACAGTCCGATTTGGTGGAGGCTCTACAATGTTTTGGGGAGGTATTTCTTTGACGGGACGCACAGAGCTGGTTTTTTTTCGTAATCGTGCTGTTAATGCTGAAACTTACATAATGGACATTCTGGAGCCTCATGTGATGCCTTACGCTGGATATATTGGGGATAATTTCCAACTTATGCACGACAACGCACGACCTCACGTCGCTAGAATTGTTAAAGACTATCTCAGGGAAGTCGAAATTCCAATTATGCAGTGGCCAGCCAATAGTCCGGACTTAAACCCGATAGAGCACCTCTGGGACCAGCTAAAACGTACGGTTCGAGCACGAAATCCAATTCCAGAAACCCTAAATCAACTGGAAGCTGCCCTAACTGAAGAATGGCAACGGACCCCACAGGAAGACATTAAAAAGCTAATCAGGTCACTTAATAGGCGTATGCAGGCAGTGATTAGGTCAAGAGGTTGAAACACTCCCTATTAAAGTAAGATTTAGGCACCCAAATTTAAAAACAAACGGTATAATCGTTTTGTACACAAAAAAATAAAATTGCGTAAAATTTTGTGTTTTCGTGTTTTGTCACATATTTACCTAAAAACCTATTTTTGCGCACTATTTCTGTTTTTGTACAATCCTACAATTGCATTTTTTCATTATCAATCTTAAAAATATAAATATGTGGTAGTTTAAAACCATACGATAGCTTTTTTACAAAAAATGTAGGTGGGTCGATTTTTTTGGAGGCCAGATATTAATTATATGATATGGGCTTCTTATATTCTATAGTACATGGAATTCAAATGAGAAAAAACCTTTTATAAAAACATCATGGAACAGTTGCCCTAGACCTAAGTTTGAAATTTGTTTCTACTTGAACACAGCTTTTATACGACAACCTTTCAAGCAATAGGTACCTTTTTTATTATAAGGAATATAAGGTTTGATTTAATAATACAATTAATTAAATTGTATTTTGCTGCATAATAGAGAGAGCAATATGTCACAGTTTCAATAAACAAAACTTTATGAAGAAGACGGTTAATAAAAAAAGGATATAAGACAGTCACCGCGTCTGTGTTCGTCCTTATCCACAATTATACCGGTAGCCGGAGGTTAAGAGCAAAGTCATCCATCAAACATTATCAACGGGTGGGTCCGTTCAAAAGGGTCAAGCCAGAAGTACGGTTATACATTGATTTAAAATTTTCTCTGGAGAACGTTAGAATAAAATGATCAAACATATACATTTGATCGAGTATTTCTGAACGCTTGTATAATTTTAAACGATCTATGAAATAATTTAGATAGCGGATTTTTTAATAACTTATTTAAGCACATCTATTAAAATAAAAGAATTGAATTATGTAACTCTGTCATAATATTTTTTTTAACCGTAATTCGAACATCACTCTTTAAGCTCTTTGAAAGGATAAAAACGACATGGTCCGCACTCCTCAGGCGTCTGGTTTACATTGATTATTTTTTTATCTTAAGTTCGATCTTACAACATCTTACAACTATTTATAGGACATAAAGTAAGTTTTATAGAAACGTGGGTGGTCCTTACAATAGATATATTGTTCCTTTTTTAAAAAAGTTTTCTTTAAGGGTTTTAAATATTAAAGTATAGTGACCAGGGTCTGAATTCTACTAAGCTATAACGATACTATAACCGATTCAATTCCGATCCAACTTTGACTATTCTATATTTATTCGGATTGGAACCGGACCGATATGATGATCTATATACCGTTATGTCAAAACCAAACTTACATGTCAAAGTTTATGCCAATAGTCGATAATTAAATTAAATAATAAGTAACCGGATAAACGGCAACGAGAACGCTTCGATTCGATTGCGATAATTTGACAATCCGTTACTAGAATTTTCCCCCAGTTCATATTATTTGATTTGAACGTCTTTTCAATGAAGTTTAAGTAGTGAACGAATTATTTAGCAACATTTTGAAGTAGCTCGCGGATCTTCTGGCATGGAATTCAAAGTAGGATCTCGTACTTGTTCCAAATTTCAAGGCAAAAGTTTGAGGTTCTATAAACATATCAGTACGAATACTTTTATACAAAAATATTATTCATAAAATTTGCTCAATAAAAACTTTCTTATATATATGTAACTTTGCCTCAATGCAAAATAAAACCTGTTTCACTGAAATGTATAACTTGCGGCTTTACCTGTAAATGTTGTTTAGGGACTGATTAGAAAAATAATACTGTGTTTTCTTTTTTCAAATGTCAAATCAATGATGTTAAAACGAAACTAAACAATGTTTAATAAATTTTGTTTAGCGACTGATTAGTAAAGCAATGATATGTCTCCTTCCTTTAGATGTCAAATCTTTGATGACAAAAAGAGACAAATCAATTTTTAATAAATATTGTTCAGGGGCTGATTAGTAGAGCAATGCTGTGTCTTTTTCTTTCAAATGTCAAATCTATGATGACAAAAATACACAACTGCCAGTCAACTCCTAGTAAACAATGTTTAACAAAGTTACTGTTTAGCCTTAAACTAGTATTTGCTTAATGGTCGAAATTAGATCATAATTATTATTGTATAGTTGAGGAAAACATTTTTCAAACTCTTATTTTTTTTTATATAATAGGAAGGCGGACGAGCATATGGGCCACCTGATGGTAAGTGGTCACCAAACGCCCTTAGACATTGGCATTCTAAGAAATGTCAACCATTGCTTACATAGCCAATGCGCCCACAACCTTGGGAACTAATATTTTATGTCCCTTGTGCCTGTAATTACACTGGCTTACTCATCCTTCAAACCGGAAAACAACAAAAACAAGTACTGCTGTTTTGCGGTAGAATATCTGATGAGTGGGTGGTACCTACCCAGACGAGCTTGCACAAAGCTCTACCACCAGTACATTACAGTATTTATTAAAATACAGTAGTAGTATTTACATTATTTTATTGATAACATATAACTTCATCAATAGCTACTAAACAAAAAGGAAAAACTAAAATCGGTTTATAGACAAAGGAGAAAATTACTATAAAATGAAAACTGAATTATATATAAATAACTGGCATAAAACATGATTAAACCTTAATATTTGAAGACAACATATATAATAATAAGTATTGATTTCTAAACACGGATAAACTTGTAACTAAATTGTATCCGTTCACCATTTATCATTTGGTGACAACGACCAATGTCACCAGCTGAGAGAGCGTTACATTACTACCAACATAACAGTCAATCGTTAATATACATTTAAGCGACTGTAGACCCTATTACATAGATATAAAGGTAACAAATTCAAAGAGAAGTGTAAATGGTTTTGTATAACATAAATCTTGGGATATCTCGAGTGTTGTACAGTAACCATGTTCGTAAATAGTTGAATACTAGATATATCTTTAAGTCATAAAGTATGAATATCACATACGTGTCAGTAATATTTAAGAATAAAATTGTAATCTTCATTTAAATACTTATAAACTTTAATACTTTGACATTGCATTGTAAGTTATAAATAACACATCAAAACATTTAGAGTTTCCTAATCTGTTTATTCAATGTGATTAAGATAAAATATAAACAAATCATAGTGAATTCATCATTTTTTGACTTGTCTGTTATATCTGTCATATTTTATAAAACTGTTATCAATATAAAATTTAACATGCATTCGTGTATAATTTATTTGTATATCTGAATATTTTAAGTGTTATACTTTCAATAAAAATACCGCACTCATTTCTTTTTGATATTTTTTTTATTTATACGAAACCCTAGGTATAAGCTTGATAAGCCATATTTCATATTTATAATCAATCTTCATAAATATACGTACATTAAAACTGTAATAATTATTACTCATTTGTCAATGATAAGCTATTATGTATTTCTTTAATAACAACGACCTCATCATACCTCATAACAATTTGGAATTGTGAAGAAATAATCAAAAACATATTTTCAACATTGATATGCACGTTCCAGACTATACACACGTACTAGACAATTTTTATTATAATATGTACAAATTGTATATTAAAAAATATATTAGATTTCTCTAATATACATTATATCAATAATAATAAACTAAACTAAAACTAAAAAAAATAGGTAATTAAAAAAATCTAGTATGTATATATAAGAGAATTAATATTTTATTTAAGAGCTGGCCCAGTGTGAACCATGTCTTGTCGTGAACCCGGACTACCAACGTTTAATTTCGCTGTGTTTTATTCATTACGTGCTTGGTGGTGATGGAAAACATCCTTTGGAATCCTGCATATGTCCTGTATTCTAACCCGCATTAGAGAAGCGTGGTGGAATAAGCTCTAAGCCTTCTCAAGAAGAGGCTCTTACATTTGCATAAGATACAAAGATTTATTTATTAGACCTTTACATTTTTTACTTCTTTTAAATATATAATTAATTGCTTAAATAATCATTTTGTTTTCAGACTAAATCTCTGTTCAAGACGTGAATTGAATTTTGGGTAAGTATTAAACTTTAATTAGACACCGCAAAGAGTTAAATTGCAGACTTTTTTTATAGTCCGAAATATAGAAAATTCTCTCAACATTTAAACGCCTCTAGCTATAAGATTCCGAAGCTAAACTAACAAAATTCCTTAAAGTTTATAGACTTAAAAACACATGGCTATTTTTCTTTGTAAGTTACAAACAATTACAATAAGAGTGGTCATACAAATGTAATTTAATATTATACATTTTATTAGTTACCTAATTTTATGTTTTACCATTGAAGAAAAAGTAATATGTATCTCAATAATCAACGCCAATTTATTTTTTATTTATATAGCAATAGGAAATAAATTTAAATTTCTACCGTCAGTATATACGAGTAACTTAATAAATTATTCATACAATCAATATATTTTTTATTCACCTCTCAATAATATGATTAATCATGACATTGGCGATAGAATTTGTTCCAAGATTGTTCATCAAAGTGAATTTGCGGTGAAATTAACTGGAAACTCTATTCAGTAAGTTGGCGAGTTCGGGGATGTTGGACGTAATGGACTTAACGCCCCTGCGACGTTCTATCTTCAAAACAAAAGACCTATTGTTTCGAGGTATTCCTGTTAAGATTCGATAGTCTTTGCACACTGGATATATATTTCTTACGTTTAACATTACGCCTATAAATAAAATTTGTGTACGACGATTATATTACGATTTTATTGAGAGAAATAAATATCATTTCATTTTCATGTTAATCCACCCCTGAGGAAATTGTATGCTTATTCTCAATTAAATTGTATTAATGCTTGTTTTCAAAAAGTTACTTTACTGGTGGTAGGGCTTTGTGGAAGCTCGTCTGGGTAGGTACCACCCACTCATCAGATATTCTACCGCAAAACAGCAATACTTGATATTGTTGTGTTTCGGTTTGAAGGGTGAGTGAGCCAGTGTAATTACAGGCACAAGGGACATAAAATCTTAGTTCCCAAGGTTGGTGGCGCATTGGCTATAAGCGATGGTTGACATTTCTTACAATGCCAATGTCTAAGGGCGTTTGGTGACCACTTACCATCAGGTGGTCCATATGCTCGTCCACCTTCCTATACTATAAAAAAAAAAAACAAAAAAAAAGTATCGAAAATTATAACTCCATACTTCAAAATGAGACTGCATTACCTTAAACAACAAAACCAACACACGCAAATTAGAATTTAGTATCAAAAGTCATTAGATAGTATAGAGATAATGTTCATTGATCATTATTGAAAAATGTAAACGTGGGAAGAGTACGATTCACCTAAAAATAGTAATTATTTGTTTGAAAATATATAAACGTTATAACTAAAAACATCTATCCGCGATTTTCTGAATAACCAATTAACTGTCCGTGTTATATTTCAGTGGGTCAGCGGAAACGTACTTCGTTTAACAGCACTACAGTGCGAAAGAGGCACAAATGTTGCTAGAATCACGAATATTTAATTGGACAAGTTAATTCTTATTTGTATTGTTAGTTTAATTAATACAACAAATTTTATAAAACAAGTATAGTACAGAATTAGTATTTTGGACTTAACTTACGTATAAAGAAACTGTTTATAGCGTTATGAGAAATAAAAATATAATGGAATTATTTAAAAATAAAGATATATAATAATAATATCCTAGGACATTTTTCACACACGGCCATCTGATCCCAAATTAAGCTTGTACAGAGCTTGTGCTATGGAAACCAGACAACTGATATACTACATATACTACTTTTCTTTTGTAAATACATACTTATATAGATAATTACACCCAGACTCAGGACAAACAGACATGTTCATGCACACAAATGTCTGTCCTGGGTGGGAATCGAACCCACAACCTTCGGCGTGAAAGGCAAGTGTTCTACAAACCACGCCAACCGGCTCAGTGATAAGTATACTAAATATATAATACTTAACTATAAGAGTTACCTATAAGTAAAACCGGATTAAATACAATTATCTTATCATTTATTTTTCTAATGTCAAAACATCGATACTTTGAACCGCTGTGCTCAAACCGCTTTACTGGTGGTAGGGCTTTGTGCAAGCTCGTCTGGGTAGGTACCACCCACTCATCAGATATTCTACCGCAAAACAGCAGTACTTGGTATTGTTGCGTTCCGGTTTGAAGGGTGAGTGAACCAGTGTAATTACAGGCACAAGGTACACAAAATCTTAGTTCCCAAGGTTGGTGGCGCATTGGCTATAAGCGATGGTTGACATTTCTTACAATGCCAATGTCTAAGGGCGTTTGGTGACCACTTACCATCAGGTGGCCCATATGCTCGTCCACCTTCCTACTCTATAAAAAAAAAAATTGAAAGGAGAGTAAGCCAGTGTAATAGCAGACACAAATTACATGACATCTTAGATCTCGTAATTCACTGAATGGTGTTTTTAAATATAATTTTTAATAAAAATAGACAAACAAACGAGCAATCACGCCACCTTATAGTAAATAATCACCATAGACGTTGATATTGAAATATTAACCATTCCTTGCATCGTCATTGCATCACCAACCGCTAACACATTAGTGTTACTAAAATTAATTATATGAATAATTCATTGGAACAATATGTTTACGCATAATAGAGCGTTATGTAATGTGCCGTTACAGCATACAGTCGGTCTTTTGCGGCCTTGGAAGGCACGATGTAAATAACAAACCTTACGCTGACGTCATCTGAAGCTCGAAATCTCGAAATCTTGCTTACGTTTGAAATCTTATTTAGCCCCTACCGTGTATGGAGTGCTAAGATATTTACACATAATAAATAAACTCAAGTTATGTATACTTATTAAAATGATATCTCCTAAAAATCAGATCAATTACAATAACCTGTATAATCCGGTTTGTCAATCCTTACTAATATTATAAAAGCTGAAGTGAATTTATTTGTTTGTTGGCTTGTTACGCTTTCTCGTCATAAATACTCAAACGATCGTTATAAAATTATGCATGCACATTGTCATAGGTACAACAAAAGAACCCTCAAACGCGTAAAATATCATGGTCGGAAACGAGTAGTTAGTAATCAAAATACGTTCCTTAAAAATAATTGATGTAATCCATTAACGTTCAGAATCTTATCTTTAAAGGGAAGTTGCTCTCTCTCACTAACTATTAGTTCGTTGATAGCTAGAAATCCGGTCACAAGACGTACTTAAAGCCAGTAGTGTAAGATTACTGGTATTTATACACATATCTTATTGCGATACAATCTCTATTTATATACACATTTATGTGACTAAAAATCTTATGCAAAATATGTTTATAGTGTCTATTCTAAAAGTATAAAATGTATATTTATATATATATATATATATATATATATATATATATATATATACATATATTTAAAGAATAGTTATTGTACTTTTTTGATTGTCTCGTTGTTGGTCAAGTGGGTAGGTAAGGCCGCAGACTCGGAGGTCCAGGGTTCAATTCCCAGGTCGGGCCGGTAAGAAGTTATTGAGTTTTTCTGTTGAAAATTTGGAAGTTGGATGGTGGTGTGTCACGTAAGCAAAGTAGTCTAGTCGATTGGTCTAATTGGTCTGTCTAGTGGACTTTGTAGCATAATTTTCAATGGCAAGCAGCAATTACGCAGTAATATAAAAAAAAATATCTGCATTCGGAACAGTTCGCGATATCACGAATTATGACAACAACAATAAGACATATAATATAGGTTTTATTATATTAACAACAATATGACCTCAAATTCTTATGTCTGCTTCAGAACCTTTGCCAAGTTATTTCTAAAGACTGTGGTTGAAGGAATGATGGTATAATTCGCTCTTTAAGGCCTTCTTTTGCTAAATAATATTGCGATACTTTGGTAAGTTATTTATTTGATGTATCTTTTAATAAGTAAAATTACGTGCTATTTTAAAAGTTAAATGTATACATTTAGTATTAACGGCGGTAGCGTGGATATTTTTAAAAAACGAAGCTTTGTTTTAGTACAGAACATGTTCTTTATTCCGTTTCATTAGATCACAGTGTAAATAAAAAGTAATCAAGTGAGTAATAGTATTGTTATAGTGTTAACCCAGAGGACGTCGTATATCAAAACGTCGCCTTGGACAGGGATGATTTAACGTGAGATATAGCGACTTTGAATGGAGTTATTTTCATTGCAATATCAAGTATAAATCTCTAAGAGCGACGGATGTATGCAAGTGCAAACTTATTTTGTTGTACAACTTCCATTATTACATATTGCAGTTTCAATATGAAAATATAATTGTTTCGATATTTTATTTATATAAATACATATTATTTATTATATGGACATAACTTTGTATTAGTTATACAAAGCTTTAATATTATCTTATTTCACATTTTCATTTTGATTTATACAATAGCAAACGTATTATAAGAAATCATATTAAGTAGGTACCATAAAAAGTTCACCGCTTACCAGATTTGAGTCTTTTTAAATGACCCGTGTAATATATTATTCCCGCCAGGATAGTACAAGAAATGAATGGCCTATAAATATGATCAATTTCACCACATTTAGTTCCTCATGAAACGGTTCG
This sequence comes from Nymphalis io, assembly GCF_905147045.1. NCBI lineage: Eukaryota > Metazoa > Arthropoda > Insecta > Lepidoptera > Nymphalidae > Nymphalis > Nymphalis io. The sequence continues at coordinate 4,571,144 of NC_065903.1, forward strand.
TTTGAAATTATTGCAGATATGACGTAAGTAGCAATTTTTTACTCTACTAAATATATTACTTGAGTTATCATAATACATTTTAAATGAAATAAATGTGTAGTATATTTTTTTTATTTTAACTCTGCTATTCAAGACTGGTTATGGTTATGGATTAAAATTAAAATAAATTTAATATAGCCAGATAGGTTATAGAACATTTGTTGAATTAAACGGATACCTCTTCATTTTAGCTATGTCCCACTACTGGAAGAAATGGATTTTTTTGTATAACTAGGAGGCGTCTGCATTAATTGACCCTTTAGGTCTCGGAATATCTTTTAAAATATGTAGATCATGTTTTTTTTACTATGAGTGATTAAATTAATTGGCAATATAAATTAAATATTACGAAAATTCTCGACCTTAAGGTCAAACCACTACAGACCGAACAAAAACGTTTTCTACAGAGGAATAAAAATCCTATTGATCACATTGATTGGCCGATTTATATCTTTTAACATTTTTCAAAGTAATACCTTACCTTACCTTGAAATAATACCAAGCCACCCAGCCCAATATTATTTATGTATTAGGTAGGCGGATGGGCAAATGTACCACCTGATGGCAAGTCATACCACCGCCCATAAATATTGTCACTAAGATATTATGACCCTTGTGACTTACATTAAGTAATTACTCTGGCTCACTCACCCTCCAAAACCGGAACACAACAGTACTGTGTATTGCTGTTTGGCGCTAGAATATTTGATGAAATCTGAAATGGGTGGTATCTACCCAGACGGGCTTGCTCAAAGCCCTACCACCAACTAAAATCTATTCACTTGAAGACTTTACGTGCTTTCCGAGGAGTATAATGATAAGCATCCGATCGTTCTTTTCAATTTATATTAAATAAGTGAACAATGACCCGAGAACAATATTATTATTATTGTCATATTAGAAAAAATATAATAATTACTACTCATACTGACATAATAAGCTTTCGTAAGCAGGATTATATATACCAAAAAAAATATATGAACACTGCTAGGTATCTGACGGAAATTATATAAAAGGGAATAAGATTAAGGAGTATTATTATTATTAATGTTTCATCAACCGATGTGTCCGAATAAAAACTTATACCTGACCATACAACCCGTAAATATTAGTCATTTACAACATAAAAGTAACAAATTAACTTATATAAAAATAGACATAATATACCCATTTATGACGAGCCGGTTGGCGTGGTTGGTAGATACTTGACTTTCACGCTGAAGGTTGTGGGTTCGATTCCCACCCAGGACAGACATTTGTGTGCACGAACATGTATGTTTGTCCTGAGTCTGGGTATAATTATCATATATAAGTATGTATTTACAAAAAAAAATAGTATATGTAGTATATCAGTTGTCTGGTTTCCACAGCACAAGCTCTGCTTAATTTGGGATCAGATGGCCATGTGTGAATAATGTCCCAGGATATTATATTATTATTATTTATATTTTGTTTAAGAAATCATTATTCATAACTATTTTGACTGGTAAAAGTAAATAAATGAAGACAGATAGCCCGTGGTAGATAAATGTTTGAAATCATCTAATTAGCATACCCCAGTCATAGAACCGTCTCTTTGACTTAATCCTACACCCGCTAACTTGACATATGATTCATGCTACTGTTGAATAAATGTCCCTTTGAGATAACAATATATTCACGGTATAATAATCCTTATAATTTATCATTAAGGTTGAAATTCTCTCGAATGAATATTTATAAATAAGTATCACGATTATAATAAAATTTATTTAATCAAATAAAAATAAATATTGGGTTAATGACAATAGGTAATATATGACGTATTGAGTTACGATTAAGTCGTTCGTATAAGCTTTTTCCTCACACACAGACGACTTGAAAACCTACGAAAAGTTTTATAAAAAGACTATTTTAAATAACGCTTCGTAGACAATTCTACCGTTCGTTCGTTTCAAAACGAATCGTTTTTTGAATAAAGGTAACTGTATATTACTCTTTTTTGCTATTTTTAAGCATAAATTTTTAAATTAATTAAAGTTAGTAAAGAAATGCCTTCTCTTATACTACGCAGATATAAGTTTTTCCTGATATTTTAAGCCTAGTTAAAAAGTTTGCATGTTATAAAACCGGATATGGCTGTAGCATCGTGAGACACAGATTCGTTACATTTTATATAGTAGTGGGGATAAGTGATGCAATGTTTGAGAGGAACCTCAGTATCTATGCCTGTTAGATAAGTAGTCTTCTTACACACAGACACATCATCCCGTGCATGTACATGTTGTGGAACGATCTTTATCCGTATGTTTTCCACGTGTATCTTACTTACGAATTCGGTAACGCATCTGATATACTCTTATCTTGCAGACAGCAAACTTACTTATGTGTAAAGGTATCTGCTTGCTTGCCAACCAAATAAATATAAAAAATCCATAAAAAAATAAAAATTATAATGAACGAAAAGAGAATTTACATGTAATTATATTATTATTTGTATGTGTATATGTATGTAATTATATTACATTAATACATAGAAACGATTTTTCATTCCAACGCCTAAAAACACCATGATATTAATTATATAAAACATCTGCCTTGATATCTAAAAGCGTATTTATATTAAATATGTACATAGTCGTTACGCCGAAACAAACAAAAATACATCAAGCACTGACGTTTGTTTTATTAATTCTAGTATTTGCTTTGGGCCAGGTAATTATTAACATATTCTCATGCGCTCACATTATTCAGAAAACAATAGAGGCGTGTTTCTGACAGTCCATTAAGCAACGGCAATCAAATGCGGGGCGATACCGGCTTAGCAATGATTTATGAACAAAATATATCAATACAAGTGTTTACACTCGGATTTAAATAATCTTACTTAACGAATTTCAGACATATTTGTATTGAATGTTTTCTATCTTATCAACTAACTAGATGTTGATCGAAATCGAATCTAAATTGGCGCGCCTTGGGGGTAAAACCGATTCGAATTCCGTGATAACAAACTGCATGATGATCACTTAGGCCGTAGTACCCTTTTTCCATATTATAAGAAAGAATACAATTTTTCGTATATTTTACTTCATATTTATTTATTGATTTTGGATTCAATAGCCTTAAGTTTCGACGTTTCACGAGCCCCCTTGAGGACACATTTTTTCACATTATAACACCTCAAATGCTCTTAATACGATAAAAACTTGTTTTTTCGTATATAAATAATATTAATAATGTAAATTTTAATTAAAGAAGTAAATTAAGGTGAACTTATCACAATAAACGATCTCTTCCAGTCAACCTTTGTGGTACAGAAAAGGAAATTAATCGAGAAGGGTAATTAGAAAATTCTATATCAACTAAAATAATTAAAATAGTATATAACTTAGCTATATCACAATGAATAAATAACCTTAGAATAATATGAAAAGATTGTCAAAAAGAAAAAATAAATTATCTTCGGCAACAGCGACCACTCTCAAAACCAGCTGGTCGGGTCATATTATTATAGTACACGTACTTTTTTTATAGAATAGGAAGGCAGACGAGCATATGGGCCACCTGATGGTAAGTGATCACCAACGCCCAAAGACATTGGCATTGTAAGGAATGTTAAACATCGCTTACACCACCAATGCGCCACCAACATTGGGCACTAAGATGTTATGTTCTTTGTGCCTGTAATTACACTAGCTCACTCACCCTTCAAACCGGATCACAACGATACCAAGTACTGCTGTTTTGCGGTAGAATATCTGATGAGTGGGTGGTACCTACCCAGACGAGCTTGCACAAAGCTCTACCACCAGTAAACTAGGGCTTGGTTGAAAGTATTTGTGAAATCTGGGTAGGTATTACAGCATCATATATTCTACCGCCAAACAATACGTAGTGAATTGTTGTGTTTCGGTTTAAAGTGTAAGTGAGTCAGTGAAACTAAAATCATAGGGACATAGCATCTCCGTTTCCTTGGTTAGTTGCGCAGTGGCGATGTAAGGAATAGTTAATATTTTTCACAGCACTAACGTCTATGGGCTGTGGTGACCTACCAGGTGGCTTGTATATTTTATAAAAAAAATAATAATTTAGTGTTTGCACAAACACTATGTTCGCTCACTCATAATTTTGTATATTTTTAAAAAATCGAATTAATTATATAACTGATCTGTTATTATTAAATGCTTTTGGTATACCTATTGTTATTAATACTTGTAATTATATAATTATGAATAAATCATACCAATAATCTCATTAAGTGGAATTTAAACAAATTTATGTATTTATGTCAAATTACACATGAAATGACCCGTTTAAATCTTACTATAATTATAAATACCAATGTCTGCTGTATGTCTGAACTTTTGTTCCTAAATAAGGCTAGGAACAGATTTGGTACAGTAATCGATTATATCATGGAATATAACATATGTTTGTACATATAGTTGGCAATTTTATGTAGTTTTAATTTTAAAAAAAAAACTATATTTGAAAAGACGTTATTGTGTGTGATAAATGTGAATTTTATATTAAGCGATACTGTAGCGATAAAAAAACCATACTTGTTTTATAAAAGCAAAGAATATAAAAGAGCCGAGATGGCACAGTGGTTAGAACGCGTGAATCTTAACCGATGACCGCGGCTTCAAACCCAGGCAAGCATCGCTGAATTTTTATGTGTTTAATTTGAGATTATAATTCATCTCATGCTCGGTGAAGGAAAACATCAGGAGGAAACCTGTATGTGTCAAATTTTACAGAATTTTTGCTACATGTGTTTCCACTAGCACGCATTGGGGCAGCTTGGTGGAATAAGCTCCAAACTTTCTCCCATTCAGAAGAAGTATTGGGAAATTCACGGGCTGTTACTTTACTTTAGAAATAGAAATTAATACATTTTACATATGTCTAACATTGTCTACTATGTTAATTGTTGTTATAATTAAAAGTAAACACGTTTTGTTTCCTATACATATATGTAAATAGTAGCTAATAAAAATATTAAAAGATCCTCTCTCTTACAGTACATTAAAATGAACGAATGAATTGATTGAAAATATTCCATGCACGAAAGAAACTTCGTGTATCGATAAAACAGTCAATTTCTTGGCTCATCGATGGAACAATTTTTATTATATTTGTAATATATCCAGAACACATTTCACTTTACAATACATTCTCAATACAATTTCAATTGAGGATTTTCCTTCGATAAAATCGACAGCACACCTCGAAACACAAAGAAATTTATACATTCAAGTCGGGATATCAGTAGATTGAAATAGTAATACCGCTGTAGACAGTGCGGGTTACGCGAGATTTACATTTAAAAAATCTTATATTGAAACGAGATAAAAATCTTTTCCTGTCATTTATTTTGGGTATTTGCCTATGTTTTCATTTTCCACGCACTTTCGTATATGAACTAATCATTATTACTACATACTGAATAAAGTTTTTTTTTTAAAGCCAAAATGTATAAACTACTAAATCAGTCTAATATAATATAAACATTTAACACAAGATTATAGTGTATGATACTATTTTATAAGTAGCGCCGCTTTCCTTTAACTATCTCACTGTTGATGAATTTATTACACTGAAAATTTGTAATTTATTACGCCACGCGACTCTAATTCGGATTGGTGGAATTTTAGTAGAAAAATACAGGATGTTTTCCTTAACTGCAGAGCGCAATAACATTACAATGACTACTATTACAAAGAATAACTTAAATAAAAAATGAATTATTTTTTTAAGTTCTAAAAAATAACGAAATATATTGTAGATAACGGTAATCCCGACCTAAGAAGGGATGTTATAAGATTAACATGTGCGGTTTTTTTTCTGCTTGAAACTTGGTGTGATCAAGATGGTTATTAGCTACAATTTATGGAGATCTGTACTGGCCGTTTGAAGATCATCAGCTCATTTCATACCAACTTTCACATGATCGATTGATTTGAAATTGCGGTACCCCGACGCTTTTATTAATATATTACTTAGTACTTATATTTTTTTGTTTTTTTTTTTTTTTTAACTTTTAGAGGTGCTTTTTTGTGTTAAAATTTTAATTTAATTTTAGTACTAATTCCGTAACAGCCTGTGAATGTCCCACTGCTGGGCTAAAGGCCTCCTCTCCTCTTTTTGAGGAGAAGGTTTGGAGCTTATTCCACCACGCTGCTCCAATGCGGGTTGGTAGAATTCACATGTGGCAGAACTTCAGTGAAATTAGACACATGCAGGTTTCCTCACGATGTTTTCCTTCACCGTAAAGCACGAGATGAATTATAATCACAAATTAAGCACATGAAAATTCAGTGGTGCTTGCCCGGGTTTGAACCCACGATCATCGGTTAAGATTCACGCGTTCTTACCACAGGGCCATCTCGGCTCTAATTACATCTGTTGAAATGTTATTCCGTATGTGAGCTCAGAATTAACATATATGTCCTATTTCTATGCTGAGTCTAGCACTTATATAGAGGCCTAATAGCTAGCTAGTATGGTACAACCGCAATTACATGTAACAAAAAGAAATTACATTGCATCTAAGTATATTGTCCACATATTATAGAGAGATATATTATCATTTAAATAACACGTATAGCTTATATCTAATTAAACAAATTAAAATAAATTATATCCCTCCATATTTCAAAGAATAAACAACTAGTCTTTATCTCCAATAAGAGTCCAAAACAAAGTTATTTGTTTCTAAGCAAATAACTTTGTTAGTTACTTACTAATTAAAAAAGTTAGTGGTCATACTTACACTCCTCGCTTATTATTCATATTAAAATTGATAATATATTACAAAACAAACATACATTGTTATTGATCTGAATTCAAAATCATAAAAACAAAAAACGTCTGTAACTTGTAATTTGTATTTCAGTTAACTTTCGTCGTTATCAAAGAATTTATTCACTGATCGCATCAAAGTAATTTTAGAACTGTCTATTGGGCCTTTGATCTTTGAAAAATAAATAAAAATTGATAGCTGCTCAGTGGAAACATTAATTCTTAATCATAAATCTAAATGTGCTTGCGCTAATCAACTCCTTACTTCGCAGCTGGACTTAATTTGTCTGAACATTTCACACTGCACAGTGCAGTCTTATAAAGGACCGTGTTGAATGGTTTTTCTTTTTAATATAATAAGTTTCTAAAATTTGTAGATAATTTTTAAAAGTTAAAAAAAAAACAGCTGACTAATATAAGCTCTTTTAGTCAACTTTTTACAATTATAAGCATTCGATGGATAAAACACGTCAACCTTTTACATTCGTTATGTTCACAAAACCTCAGATCATATCCGGGCATGTAACACGTAGTTATCATGCATTTACTCGTTACATGCCGGATGTTTGGTCATAGAATAATTATTAAATAGTCCTACCTCGAGGTAAATTTTCTCAGTTATTATTATATAACAATATAACTCTATACTTAAAACCAATAAATCAACTTAAAGAATATAAGTGACAGCACATAAATCGCTGTTCCTGCTATGAAAAATACAATTAAAATAGCTGCTATTTTTACGTTCACACAAAAATAAAACTGGCGACCCATAGACAGGTGTGCGATAAGCATAATTACAGTTATCGAGCCAGTTCACGGTTCGTCAACTCCTGGATAAAGTTCACAATGAGGCGATAATAGAGTTCAGTTAACTCGCATCGGGAATTTTTTCGCTTCAGTTTTATTTATATTTATTTTACGTGTTATTGAAAGAGCGACATAATCCTCGGTGGCCTTAGTTGGAAATTGTAAACATGTTTATTAAATATAAATTATTGTTTTCATATATTTTAAAGCTATTGTATTTTAATTTTAGTTTAGTTTATACTAGTATAGATAGATGGTAGATAGTAATTTAGTTGACCTTGCGGTAGGGCTTTGTGCAGGCCCGCCTGGGTGGGTAACATCCTCTCACCCTCGTGTGTGAACAGACAAAAGGGGCATAACATCTCAGTTTCCAAGGTTGGTAGCTCATTGGCGATGTAAGGAATGGTTATTATTTCTTACAACGCCTATGTCTATGGGCGGTGGTCACCACTTACCATCAACTATCCCATTTGTTCACCCGCCTGTCTATAACATAAAAAAGTAATATTATGATAGCCAAAATACTATGATGATTAATTGAAAACAGTAGTCAAATTTACTTAAATAAAAACGATAGCTGGCTCAGAACACCCGGTTGGGACGAAGTCTTTTCTATATATATTGTATACTAAATAACAGACATAATGACAAAAAGACAAATTTTGCGAGTAACTACTTGAATACATTTAATAAAATTAATATAATATTTTTTTAAAAATTACGATAATTTATTATTAAAAAATAAACAGTTACACACGCTGCATGTATATACACTGCAATAATATACTTATACATATGTAATACGCATGTAAACATACAAACACAAGTACTAAAGCAAAAGTGTCGTCTCGGTCGAAGTCTTACACTTATTTCGGTCTAGCTCTCATTCGCCAAGTGTCTCGAGTGTCGTCACACGGAATGCCTTACATTTCTAATATAGTAGCGACTGGGATGATGGCGACCACTTATACTGGATTGGTCATGTTGTGACAAATTTTCGTGCGCTCGTGTTGTGAAACTTCGATAACTTGCATGTATGATACGGAAGTACTCGTTCTAAATATACGTTTTTAAGGTTACAGTTAAATGCAATTTTACCTCATTCAGGCAATTTCCTAATTTAAACGCTAAAACTATTAACCAATAGTGGTTTTTATCAACAGAACTTGTACAGTAAATAAAATGGTTTTGCTATTTTAAGCGCTATTTAAAAATGCATATTAAATTGTTAGATTAACGCTAATAAGCACGGAATTAAGGAATATTCACTTTTTGGTTTATTTAATACTTTTTATTAAAAACGACTAGTAGTATTTGCACATAAAAATAATAATAATATCCTGGGACATTTTTCACGCACGGCCAATTTAATCCCAAATTAAGCTTGTACAAAGCTTGTGCTATGGAAACCAGACAACTGATATACTACATATACTACTTTTCTTTTTGTAAATACATACTCATATAGATAATTATACCCAGACTCAGGCCAAACAGACATGTTCATGCACACAAATGTCTGTCTTGGGTGAGAATCGAACCCACAACCTTCGCCGTGAAAGGCAAGTATCTACCAACCACGCCAACCGGCTCGTCAAAAAAGTTTTCACTTCATCTTAAAACAACATATACATTTGGCTTCCATATTATCCTTTTTGGTTTGGTAGTTGGACAATAAAATCTTTGAAATCTACGACGATTGATGCTTTGAAAATGATGTAGGTTGGTACGACATTTGGCATTGTATCATCAGGTTGGTAAGCCAGCTTAGCATCAGGCTCAAGAGACGTGATGTCATCTCCTTCGGTTGTTAGCGCAGTGATGGTGTAAGAGTGGCTTATATTTACTTCATTTATTACCAGAAAATGTCAACTGCGTTCCTGATACAAATATAAATATTGTTTTTTTTTTTTACAATAGAAAGGCAAGGCATATTCTATACTCTATGGAGGATATATATCCAATGTTATACCTATTATAATAATTTATATAGTCACATTTGATCTAGAGTGATACACGTAGTGATTACGCCTTAATCTATTATGTACATCGGAGATCGAGTTCACTTGTTCAATTGTAGGTCACTTTGAGTGATTGCTGATAAGTTGCTAATTATTAAGACTTAGCATAACACCTTTGGGAGACAAATTATTGACAGTTCCTTTGTCAATCTGATGATAATGTATTTGGAAGTGATAGTCTTGCTTACATTTATATTATAATAATAATAATAAAAATAATAATAACATCCTGGGATTTTTTTCTCGAACGGCCATCTGATCCCAAATTAAACTTGTACAAAGCTTTGTGTTATGGAAAACAGACAACTGATATACTACATATACTATTTTTCTTTTGTAAATACATACTTTTATAGATAATTACACCCAGAATCGGGACAAACAGATATGTTCAGGTACACAGTATCTGTACTGGTTGGGAATCGAACCCACAACCTTTGACGTGAAAGGCAAGCACTCACCAACCACGCCAACCGGCTCCTCAAATGTATTATTATAGTTAAAATGGAATAAATATAAGACTACAAGACTGTTTTTATTATTGCGTTCGCGCCCCATCCTTGTTCACGAGAGCAATTAGAGGTTAAACATTATGAATCATATTTAGCATAGCAACCTTTACAACCATGAGTCATATTTGTATCCGTACACTTCCTAGCCTATTCCTAGGAAAATATCTTTTTAGCACCCGACTTGTTTTTTTTTTTGTTGTTTTATTTTTTTGTTATGTATAATGTATTGGTATTGTAAATTCAATATAATCGCTTGAGTTGTTAAATTTTAAATATAATTAAAAAAAAAAAGTGAATAGTCCACTTTACTTTCCTAATAAACTATCTTAGCTTCGTTCCTTTTGTCGATTATTAATAACAGAAGATTGCTCTCGTCTGGCAATTTTTCAATGAGTCGTTCAAGACTTTAAGTAAACCTAATCGTCGGAAAGACAATGGATCGTTTCTTTTTATTACATTGAAGATTTATATAGCAATTTTCTATTTCAAAAACCCATATGTAGCAATGTATATAGCGTAAAATAATATTTTAAATAGTTTATCTGTCTACTACAAGTATCTATCAAAAAATTTGTAAAACATTAGATGTTAAATATATGATAAAGTGGAGAATGTCTGCTGCGAGTGATTTTGGACATGCCGTCCCATGATAGATAGACTAATATCAGAAAATATATAGATGTTCTTGTTTGCGGGCGAACACTAAATTAATTTCAAACGAAAACCAAGCACTACATTCTCCTTCGCCTGATATGCCAACTTCAGTTCGCAACTAGTTGAGAAAGTGGATTTTTTATTGTTTTGGTTGAGATTGAAATGTTTTTCTAGCTTACAAGGATGTTCTTGTCATACAAGTCTATATTTTCCTAACAATAAATAAGCAAATTGTTATCAAATACAACGTTGGTGTTTTCAAATCCAGAGTATACAGGTTACTTCTAGGCAAGCGTTCTATCCTAGACTAACAACGGTCAAACGCTGGTCTATTAAAGGTAAAATAAATTAAAACATAAATTTTACTGGTGGTAGAGCTTTGTGCAAGCTCGTCTGGGTAGGTACCACTCATCAGATATTCTACCGCAAAACAGCAGTACTTGTTATTGTTGTGTTCCGGTTTGAAGGGTGAGTAAGCCAGTGTAATTACAGGCACAAGGGACATAAAATCTTAGTTCCCAATGTTGGTGGCGCATTGGCTGTATAAGCGATGGTTGACATTTCTTACAATGCCAATGTCTAAGGGCGTTTTGTGACAACTTCCCATCAGGTGGCCCATATGCTCGTCCGCCTTCCTATTCTATAAAAAAAAAAGTAAAAGAAAAACTGGTTTTTGTTTTTAATTCGTCACATGTGAAACCATTATCAAAGTTTAGTAAATTTTATAAAAAAATAACAAAATCTGTCTATCTGTTCCGTTTTCACGGCTAAGCTAACTGATTCGATTTTGATGAAGTTTTCTACAAAGCAATTTTGAATCCCAAGGAAAGAGATAGGATATATATTTATGTAGGGAGCATAGTTATCTGTACATAGTTTCAACAAATAAAAATATATTGTAGAGAGCAGGTTTAAGCCCCTTCCCAACATGCAGGCAAATATTATATGTATAATAGTAATAAGTAATCACATCAAAACAATAAAAACTTAGCAATTTGTCTTAACAGAGAAACTGATGTTTAGTCTACGATATCATTTTTTTTAATTTATATTTCCACATAAAATTAAATTAGATACACAAACAACTTTCAATTTAATGAAATAATGAATATTTTCATATAACTATTTTATAAGGAATAATAGTAAATTAATAAGAATAAATAATTAAAATAGAATAAACAAACCACTGACTAATTTGCAAGAAATGTCAGAATAATTATTGCCTTGCATTATTCATGTTATTCATTCATAGTTGTTTGAGAAATTAATAATAAAAATAAATCTAGCAAACGACATTTTTTTTTTATTATATACTCGTAATATTAAATTTCCACAGACTAAACAACCCTTGTTCATCTTAATTGCTAAATATTTATCTTTTATCGTCCTCACAGCTAACCATTATAAAACTAACTATAACCAATGATAATAATATCAATTCCTTTCATATATACATATGTACCAACATTGCAAGTATAAGCAGACAACATTATATTATACAATTATCTTTTACATTAATGTTTTTTATGTTTAATTATGATCAATGATTCAATCATCCTTAACGGTAGAATATGTGATGAGAGTGTGATACTGTAAGATACGTAGGTATCTTCCAGACGAGCTGTCACAAAGCCCTACCACCAAGTAAAGCTCTCAGCCCCAGTAAGCACTTCACGGTCCATTCTCTACCTGTTCTGTCCAGATGGACTAGAAAAAAATGTTAAAAAAAATTTATACAAATATCATATTCAAAACAAAATATAATAATAAATAGTAGTGATAAATCAAATAACGATTTCAAAATGAATAAAATCGTATTAATTGCCACAGCTTTCGCACAGAAAGCACAGGTTAATATATACAGCTCAGTCTGACCCGCCGTGTTCTTAAGTCACGCGTACTCCGCTGTCATTGTAGATGTTTAGCAGTGTCTTGTAATATAATATCAAGTCTTTAAACGGTCGATGACGAACACGACTTCGGATTTGTTGAGTTAGCTACTTGATACTTATTTTGTTTGCCTTAAAAAAACATATTTGAATTTTAGAAATCTGTAACACATTTTAGATTAAAATAACATAAGTCAACCAGTTTCTTACATGTTTGCTAGTTAGATTTGCTATTGAGATATTTTACCGCCCCTTGCATGCTATTATTTTCGTTTTTATTCTTTTCTCTTTTATACATTTTTGCTTTGTTTGAGTGTTCTATAAATATATTTATTATCATTATTAAGAACAATGTTAACTTTTATATTGTATCAATGAATAAAGCCGAAATGATTCGTTCTAGAAAACGCGAATTTTGACCGAAGGTTGCGGGTTCGAATCCAGAAAAATACCATTCAGTTTTCATGTGTTTTTGTGTTCATAATTGTGTATCCACCAACTCGTATTAGATGAGGGAGGTGTAATAAGCTCCAAATCTTAATTTAATCAAAATATACCCTTTGATTTGATGTTTTAAGATCTAATTTTACATGAAGTCTGAATGGACATTGCACAATCCTTATTACACATATACATAATTGCATAAAAATTGTTCAACCAAATCATTTCACTGTTGCAAATAATGGATCATCAAACATGTTTTTTATACAAGTATAAAAAATATCAGAAGTCCTTGTCCGGATTTGAATCAGCACCCGTCGATTTATAATAACACATTACCGCTAAGTTATATCAGATAATATTTTAACGTTATTTTGAAGTTAAAGTGGCAGTTAAAACTAATTCGTTAGTTTAGTAGCACAAATATAATCAATTATAAGCATTTGACATTTCGCTACACTCTCATATATCTTCGGAAAGCAATTACAAAGTGATAACAAACTATAATTTAATCATCGGTACGTATCCACACTTATCGCAAGAAACTATTGGACGTGACGCGAATTGAATATTGATTACAGAACAAGGTATCTAGTCCAACGAGAGGAATGTGATTACAATTTGATTTGTCGCTAATAATTTCTTCTCGAGCTTGATATGATATATGAAGCCGAGATGGCCTAGTGGCAAGAACGCGTGAATCTTAACCGATGATCGTGGGTTCAAACCCGGGCAAGCACCACTGAATTTTCATGTGCTTAATTTGTGTTTATAATTCATCTCGTGCTTAACGGTGAAGGAAAACATCGTGAGGAAACCTGCATGTGTCTAATTTCATTGAAATTCTGCCACATGTGTATTCTACCAACCCGCATTGGAGCAGCGTGGTGGAATAAGCTCCAAAACTTCTCCTCAAAAGGGAGAGGAGGCCTTAACCCAGCAGTGGGACATTAACAGGCTGTTACTGTTACTACTTGATATGATTATGTTTTGTAAATAAACTGATAAGAACTCATTTTGATTATTAATTATACAAAAACAATGACTTCAGAAATCCGATGCTCTATATTTAATTATAACTCACTATAAGTATGCATATAAAGTAAACATATACTATTAGTGTTTATATCTTATAAACAACTTGAATGATTCGTACCTTTCACATTTATAGAAATATTCTTTATATTATTAAATGTTTAAGTGTTATTCATGTTCTTTTATGAAAAAATAAATTGAAGACGAATTTATATATTTTAAACTTTCTTAACCACCACAATATGTAGTTGGAACAAAAGCCGGACTTAATACCTGAAGGCATTCTCTGCCAGTTAACCTTTAGGCTGAGCAGAAATCCATTAAGGTGGTAATTAGTAATCAAAAATATATATATATACATACACATATAATATCAACAAAATAAATACAGAGCTATAATATATATAGTATAAACATACGAAGTATCGATGCAAAGCTTAAAAACCAATTAGACATAGCATTATAACATAAGTTGTTATTAAAATCACGAATCGACGAGCCGTGTTGGCGTGGTTGGTGGATGCTTGCCTTTCACGCCGAAGGTTGTGGGTTCAATTCCCACCCAGGACAGATATTTGTGTGCATGAACATGTCTGTTTGTCTTGAACCTGGGTGTAATTATATATAAGTACGTATTTACAAAAGAAAAATATTATATGTAGTATATCAGTTGTCTGGTTTCCATAGTACAAGTTCTGTACAAGTTTAATTTGGGATCAGATGGCCGTGTGTGAAAAATGTCCCAGGATAATATTATTATATAAATTCTTATTAAAATCACGTATTCTAGACTTTATATGATCTGATATCAAAATTATTATGTCAACGAAGACAAAACAATTATTTAGAATGAAATATTGAACAAAATAAACACAATTATAACACTTCTGCCTTAATCCTATCTCCTGAGTGCAACTAGCAATTTCAACTATTAATATATTTTATAAAACCGAAGCGTTGAAGGAGCAGGATATCTCTTTTCAATACACTTAAACGGACTTTACATAAACTAATTACAACAATAATGTTAGATAAAATCATTATTATTATTGATTTGATTATATTTCTATATATTAGGATTTAGGTCCTAAATGGACCTAAATAGGTATTAATTGGACATGGATATTGTAAATCCTAATACCTAATCTACCACCTACCTACCTACCTACCTAATCCTTAATCCTAATACCTACAATGCACGAAAATATTATAATTCTTGTATTATTCGAATTTGCTAACATGTTTGAGGAATTTTGATTGCCTTCATCTGAATAACGTCACCAAATGATTGTAGCAACCGTAGTCTTTTTTATTTTTTATGTTTTAGGTAGGAGGACAGGCAAATGGATCACATGATGTTAAGTGGTCACCACCGACCAAGAAGTAACCAAAAGTGTCGCACATTTGTTAAATAATAGGTAACTGCATGTTGTGTGTCCAGTGGCTAGCTTACATGGCCGAAGATCTTGAGCACCTGAGTTCAAACCTTGAGTCAGGTCCATTAAAAGTTAAACCAGTCCGAAGTCTGAGAGCTGGTAGTATAAAGCTGTCCTGGAAACTCTTTTTGATCGTGTCAGATTTATCGTGCCATCGGATTATGAGAATGAGGAAATAGAGAGTGCACTTGTGCAGACGTGCACTATAGCCCTTATACAAGCAACTATTAAAATTAACATACAAAATATAAACATTATTCTCTTACAAATACTCTTCATTTTAAATATGAAACGACGTAATATACATTATAAAAAGCGCAACTGCGTCTGCTTATATTATTCATATTAAACTTCAGCGAGCGCTTTTGTCTGAAGAACGAGACGTGCACGTTATTTATAACAAAATAAGCCATTACTTCACATCTAACCCTTTACAAGCTTCGACTTTAGCCAATTAGTGTTACTTTCTACGTTAAAACGTGCTCACAGTTCGTGGCAAACGGCAATCTATCTTGGCATGGCTACACAAATCCTGTTGCTACATAGTATTGAGTCATTGGCTCGAGTTTACACTGAATTATTATGCTAATACGTGAATTAAGGTAAACAGTTTATTATAATGCTAATCATGAATGCGTTGTTAGATCTATCGCTTGGAAGCGATTGGATAGAGTCGATAGAGACTGATGTAAGTCGAATTTCAAATATTTTAATCGTGTAATTCTCACTCTATAGTGTTTTATTAGCGTGCAATATTGATACTAATAACATTCTTGGTTTTGTAATTTGATAGATTATATTGTCATAACCTTTATAGTTGTAATATTTAATGTAAATTAAATAAATTACCTGATTTATCACATTTAGTTATAATGTTTATGTATTATTGCGTGGAATTAGTATGTACTTGTTAAACGTATTTAATTATTATGACTTGAATTTATATAAAATAAACATAGCATATCGTATTGTTCTTTTAAGAAGATTTTAGGGTTTATAAAAATACATACACTATTATTCCGTTGGCTCGACTAACGCAAAGAAATAAAATATTTTTTTTTGTCATAATCTCAAACTGATTTCATTAATAATAACAAAAAAAAGAAGTTATTTAATATGCTCACAGCTTTTAATTTTCAAAACTAATAAGTAATGTTTGCCCTAACGGAACATTTATGATCATAGTTAAAGTTCATGTGGACGAAGCTCTAACTAGCAATTATACTTACTACATCAATTATCTGTACATCCCAATATTACACAGTTATATACTTCATTAAAATAATTAAAGCAATTTTTTTAGAGACGTGAAGTCGCTAGAGCCTACTAGTTTATAATGAGGTGTGGTGTGACCTAGTTTCTCAAGTGTATACCAAACGACTACACCAGCCTAGCATTGTAAACATTGTACTGTCGATGTAGGAAGGTTGCTTAAGCATTATTTCAGCAACATCACCTATACAATAATTCACCTGTCATACTATAAAATAGCATTATATTCTATTCATGCTGAAACATATGGGAACTAAAGTTTGAACGGTGTTGGAATATTTACGTATAGTTCGTTTTAACTGAATTTTTCGACGAAGTAACTTTTAGCGATCTCATTTTTCGGGGATTTTAATCTGTAATCAGTTTAACTGTGGCCTTTTGAAAATTATTTGAACATTAACACGTTTATGTCTACATTTTATTTTTATTATTCATTACATTGTTTCTTAAATTATTTAAAAAATTAACGGTCTTACTTAAAAAAGTTGTTAACCAGTGATTACTTAACCAATATTGTGTTTTTTTTTTTCGAATGTCAAATCAATAATGACAGAAAGAGAGAAATCAGTTTTTAACTAAACAGCCGCTAAGCAACGTTTATAAGTCAACGTTATACATTATAACGCCAAACAGCAATACTTAGTATTCTAGTGTTCTAGTTTGAGGGGTGAGTCAGTCAGTGTAATACAAGCATAGTTGATTTACTTTTAAGGTCGGCCTCCAGACCGATTTCGGCCATGACGGCCAAACTAAGAAGAGATTAACTAACTGCGCAGGACATATTATAGTGAATAAGTATGTGCGCAAGCGCAGGTGCATTCTCTATTCCCTAGCTCTCATAATCCGATGGGATGGCAATCCGACTCGACCGGAAAGAGTTTAGGCGCAAGACCAACGGCTTTACGTGCTTAACGAGGCCCGGGAGTGTACACACTTCCAACTTCCCAGGCTGCTACTGAGAATTTTTTTACAGAAAAACCTAATAATTTTTTATTGGCCCGACCTGGGAATTGAACCTAGGACCTCCGGGTCAGCGGCCTTATTTCTAGCCACTAAACCAAGGAGGCAGTCATACTTTTACTCAAACATTAAACCAATAAACAATAAGACAAATTTAGATTTTACGCTAGCTTTATCAACAAGAACCTGGTAAGTAAACTTAGTCAGCTAATCAATTACGTTGAATTGTGGTGAGACCGAGTGCAGAGTGATAAAATATATTATATTATAATATCACTTAATTACGAGTATAGCTTTGACTAAACGTCATATACTCGATTCAATTTAACTATGACGAACCATTCATAATAGTTGAAGAAACTTGAGTAATATTTGTTCAATTTTATTGACCTACAAAAACAGGTGGCCCAAAGACTTAGTTTTATTAAAAAAGTTTAAAACTGGCGATCGCAGCGAGTTCATGTGACTCGTGGGCCGAATTTTACGTAATTTGGTATCTCTTACATTGCTCTATATAATAACTAATTTACTACTAAACGGTAAATTGTAGATAGACTTTTTCAATACTTTGTCTGTGTGGATTGCATGAAGATTGCTGTTTTATTGTGTGAGTCTTCTCAAGGGCCCATAATAAAGTGGCTCACGACGACAACAAGAGTAATTGGGTTCACGTTCTTTCGACGACAACCGTCGTCGGAATATTAAATATTTTTGATACTAGATATATAAATATTACAAGTTTTTTTTTTATATATTTACATCATATTAGCGATTATATTAGCTGTTTCATTGTAATGTATTTATTCTAGGCAAGGAAGCCATTTTTAAAATAAGCTAATCAACTGTGTAGGAGATAGAAGCGCTCGTAAACAGAGGTTATCTATTCCATCGTTCTTATAATATAATGGTATAGCAACCTGATACGATCAGAAAGAGTTTAGGCATGTTTTTCGGGACACTGAGTTTTTAAAACATTTTCATGCTCGATTTAAATTTTCTTCTCGAACCTTTGAATCTGCAAACTTATAAACTAGCTACTAAACCTAGAACAACAAAATCTCAAAGGGTAACTTGTGCGTTTTACAAACAAAATTAATATTTATAACACGTTATTTCAATAGAATTATAATCGCTTTGAACAAACCAACATGTATGTGAATCTATTAAAGCAAATAAATAAATAAAATTGAATTTTATTAATTGTAAATTACATTTTAATAATGTATTTATAAGCGTTTCATGGGTTTCCATTTTTGGATATATTGTCCGATATAATATAAGCTGTGCGACCATACTTGGTGATAGAGCGTGATGTCGTTTTCATAACAGACCCTACATTATCTCACATTTATAAATTTATAAGTTTATAACTTTACTGTCAATTGACAATTGCATATTCACTTATGAATCACATCGATAAATAACAAATGACTCGTCAATAAATCTAACGTAATGACAATAAATATTTACTGTCGTATAAATATTTAACGATAAAAAGGAACGTTTTGAGCTGCATATCCACAGAATAAGTTTAATTTGGGAATAAAAACTGCTACAATGTAACGTTATGTTTTCAGTGTCCTTCTTAAGAATAACAAATCGTTGCAATCACATAAACGCTTCTTTAGTGTGAAGTGTAAGCACTTCATATAGTTTATTAAAAATGTATAATTTAGAAGACGAGTATAGATAAATATGAATTTAATTTATATGTTTGCATATCACAAAACATAATATTTAATATGCCTAATGCTAAAGGAAAGCCCGAATATTTTTTTCACTGTAATTTCCTTATTAAAAGGTTAATATATTTTTGACTTTATGAAAACTCTTGACTCAAAACAAATTCGATTGTTTTTGCATAATATATCTTGTAATTATGCGTTCGCAAGTTTTAAAAAAATACTTTGATAAGCCACGACGATAAAAATCGCAAAGGTATGATTTCGCAATGTAGCCGAACCTATGAACGAAGAAAAAAAATTCGCATTGTAATTTCGTGGTGCAGTCTTAACCTAAATTAATTTCCATAAGTCAAACGAATCTCCAAAGCATCATTAATATATGTAGTCGCAAGCGTTAAAACTCAATTAGTATTCAAAAGGATGTTTTAAAACAGCTTTGTTTTGTAAGCGATACACTCACCGATAGTGTATCGAGACAAGGTAAAGCGTATTGTACATGAACAATGGCCCTTCGGCTACGTTCATCGTTTTTTTACGTTCGAACCGGTCGGCGTAGGTGTGACGGAAGTTTCGCGGCGTAAATAAAAGTATAATTTTATACGTTTAAGCTGTAACATTTTTGCAAATAAAAATATATATATAAAAAGCCGAGATGGCCCTGTGGTAAGAACGCGTGAATCTTAACCGATGATCGTGGGTTCAAACCCGGGCAAGCACCACTGAATTTTCATGTGCTTAATTTGTGATTATAATTCATCTCGTGCTTTACGGTGAAGGAAAACATCGTGAGGAAACCTGCATGTGTTTAATTTCACTGAAGTTCTGCCACATGTGAATTCTACCAACCCGCATTGGAGCAGCGTGGTGGAATAAGCTCCAAACCTTCTCCTCAAAAAGAGGAGAGGAGGCCTTTAGCCCAGCAGTGGGACATTCACAGGCTGTTACGGTTACGGTTATTTTTGCAAATAGTTTGAGTAAATTTTTCTTTTTCATTTAAAATTTTGTATACGATAGTTTTCTAATTATGGCCGATATCACAATTTATATAATGCACATACTAATAAACTGTAGTGTCAAACTTTTGGGCAAAAGCTTCATCTTTAAGGAGTTATCTTCCGTCACGCCACCTTATTGCATGTTTGTGGAACACATGTAGAAGAACATCAACCAACGTTGTTTTTATTGCAGAACATGAGATGGATTATAAATATATATTAAACATAAAAATCTTGATTAGTGCTTGATTTGAACCGGAGACCATCGACACGAGTTCCATCCAGTTGAACATCTTTTTTTTAATACCCGAGATGGCCCAGTGTTAAGAACGCGTGAATCTTAACCGATGATCGTGGGTTCAAACCCAGGCAAGCACCACTGAATTTTCATGTGCTTAATTTGTGATTATAATTCATCTCGTGCTTTACGGTGAAGGAAAACATCGTGAGAATACCTGCATGTGTCTAATTTCACTGTAATTCTGCCACATGTGTATTCCACCAACCCGCATTGGAGCAGCGTGGTGGAATAAGCTCCAAACCTTCTCCTTAAAAAGAGGAGAGGAGGCCTTTAGCCCAGCAGTAGGACATTCACAGGCTGTTACGGAAAATCTTTACTCATCCACATAGATAAAAAAAAAAATAAATGAAATATTTTATCTCATCTCTTAATACTTTTTATTTACTTACTGTCTTCTTAGTTAGTAATTCAATATATGTTTAGTTCTAGTAGTTTTAGTTACATGTCAAATAATACTTAATATAAAAATTATTCATTTTTGGTTATTATTTAAAAGGACAATATAAAGGTTTATAATATAAATAAGAAAGTAAGCGAGGTGCACTCGCAAGTATTAGGCTCATTTGTATGCAACAGCCGCGTACATAAAATTAATTTGAGACACTATTTATAAAACAACATTTCATTTCGAATAATTGTTCATTTTATAAGAAAAATCTTTAAGAAACGAGACAAAGTGTACTCGCTTAAAATAAATAATACTACATAAATAACGAACTATGGCAAAAAATGCATTAAAGAAAATAAGTTTTTTTGGTTGTTGAAAACTTTATATTTTACCAGTAAAATTTAATATTAAAAAGCTAAGATGATCCATTGGCAAAACACGTGATACTTAACCGAAGATTATGGCCTTAAACCAAGCTCTACTGAATTCGCACCTTCTTAATTTGGTTTTTAGGCCAGGGTAGCTATTCTCAATTGTCAACTTCGAAGATAGTATATTATAACTTTACACAATATATATTTTTTTTATTTTAGGCCCTGCAGCGTTTAAGTCCAAAGCCTTATAAGCTACCAACGAAGTCTTCAACCTCACAAACTGTCCACATATATTATATAAATATAGATTGGTTTCAAGATATGCGACAGGAGTCAGGCAAGCTCAACTAAAATGTACTTTTAAAATTCCAATCTGACAGCGCGTAATGACAATACTTTGCGCTACGTTGGGTCGGTATTCCGCTTAATTTGCATGAAAATAGCTTAAATTATAAAGCTCATCGCGGAACCAGTCATCCGATGCAAGATTGTAGCACTGACACTATACTCGAATTAAAATTCAATCTGTTCGGCGATCGTAATTCGTTAAAAAATATTGTGATCTTTGATAAAGAATGTAGGCCGATATTAAAACATATCTTGAAGTTGTTGAATTTGCTAAATATTTTATCAATGATACATCTTATTGATCGTTAATTCTTATTTAAAATGTCGAATCCATTACTTCTTTCTTATTGATATTAAAATAGGTTTTTTATAACACAAGTTTCTTTAAAACTCAAAGTTACGCTAATTGCGATTACGAACGAAATTATTGATCCACAAAAATAATAATACTAGATAATATCCCTTGATAAGTCTCCTAGGTTTTAGAAGAAGTAATAAATGTAGACAGACAAATATTACCTCTAATAAAAATGTTAGTAAAGTAATACCGGAATGGAACGAAATTAATGAATGAGAAATATAAAGAAAGAAGAAGAAAAATTAATTAGAAATAATAATTTGCTGCTTCCATTTGTTTTATGACTTTGATGAAAGGTTTTTTCTCTTTATATAAAACCTCGTGAGGAAATCTGCATATACATATATGTTCCGTAGCAAATCAAGCACAAGATGATTAATAAACACAAATTAGGCAGATGATCCTTTAGAATGTTTTATGTAGTATATTGATAGTATACATTTATTAGAACCGTAAATTTGTAGAAATTTAAATATAAGCTACACATAGTTACACTGAAGCTACTGGTAGGGCTTTGTGCCAGCTCGTCTGGATAGGTACCACCCATTCATCAGATATTATGCCACAAAACAGCAGTACTTGGTATTGTTGTGTTCCGGTTCGAAGGGTGAGTGAGCCAGTGTAATTTACAGACACAAGGGACATCACATCTTAGTTCAAAAGTTTAGTGGTGCATTGGCGATGTAAGCGATTGTTTACATTTCTTATAATGTTTATGAGCGTTGGTGACCATTTACCATCAGGTGGCCCATATGCTCGTCCGCCTACCTATTCTATGAAAAAAAAACTTATCTTACAAGCAAAAATGAGTCTTTTAAAGTCGATGAACACTCTTTTTGTTTTAATGTTCATTCATCGCCCAGTTTTTGATAAAGAATGATATATCGTCTTAAAAATATCGAATAAGTCACCGTTTCCTTTTGGATACCATCCCTCGGGGACGAGCGATAACTGTGACATTTTCTTTTTGTTGGTCTTAAGGGAAATTTATCACCTTCAATAATTCATGAAGGTGTCGACGGGTGTATGTGAATTCCTAGAATATTTGACAACAGCTCAAGTCTCATACTTTATGTAAAAACTATGTTTATTTTTTTTTAAGTGAAAACTGTCTTAGTTCCTTTACGCTGATTTATCGTTGGAGATAGACTCGTCCGTGGCTTCGCGTCACCGACTTGCTAATGTCAATATAATGAAATCGTTGAAAATACAAATAATTTATGTATTATGGAAATTAATGAGAGTAATAATGATTGAAATTTATGTAAACACTAAAAGTATATACAAATAATACAAGTGTATTTTAACTATTATTTATTTAAATTAAGCTGTATTAAAATTTTGTACAGAGTTTGTAACATATTATGTATTTTGATATATACAAGGCTATATAATAAAAAGGGATAGAACTATTACTTGGAGTGCCAATAGATGTGGAAATTGGACAAATATATTTGAGTTTCTAGTTTTCACTTTTAACTGCAGTCCCTATCCTATGACTGCCTGTTTTTTTTAAATGGTCTTTTTTTCATTTTCTTATTGTGTTGTGTATAAGAGGAAAAAATATAATCTAATGTCACTTCATTGTTTTTTTTTTAAATAAGATTCAACTTGATAGAGCGTTCTGCAAGCCCGTCTGGGTAGGTACCAACCACTCATCAAATATTCTAACTCCAAATAGCAATACTTGAGGACTTAATGTTCATGGTCTGATGTCACGCCTTTTCATAGACTCCCGTTGAACACAACGCTAGCGCGATTCAGAATATTTGACAAATGGTTTTCATGAATTTATTTAACCCATCAAATGTATAACATAGTATCATCTTTATTAATATTATAAATGCGAAGGTGAGTTTGTTTGTTACACTTTCACGCCTTAATTGCTGAACCAATCTTCATGAAATTGTGTTTTCGTGTAGTCAAATACATAAACATAATACCTCCCCGTATTAGGTCCATTTCTGTACCCTTACTACGCGAGCGAAGTCGCAGATGGAAACTAGTAAATAATTATTAAGGAGTAATGTCATTGAAGCGCAGTATACAAATATTATAAATTTTATGGCTCACAATTTGTTTAAGCACATCATTGGAAATGTCAGCAGAATTAAGGTCATCACAAGGCACATAACGATGTGAAACCTAATATGATAATGCTCATACAAACGATGGAAAAATAAACTTTCACCTACAAACATTAATATATTTTATGAATGCATGATGTACTATCAAGTGGAAGTGTATTTATAAACACCGTATTTTATTTATTACGGGTCCGAAATAGATTTCCAATGTAATCGAGACACAATTTAAATTTTTTTATAATATAATCTCTATGAATCTTATATATGCTGTGTATATTATAATTTATGAAATTTATGATATAACAACATCATCAAATCTGTGGGCTGATCTTTGTCTACAGATCTTATCTAACTATTGTACTATAATTAACTATTCTAAAGTTATTTAGTAATAAGTTATACTTTAATGGACAAGGATTATATATATATATATATATCCATACAATCGTTTCATAATAGTTCTTCGAATAAAATATTCCTTTTAATCATATATTATTATTCACCTTTAACCATTAATTCAATTGCTAAGTACATTATATTTTATTGTTATATGGTTTTCTATTGTTGTGTTTAAGCATAAAGGAAGATTAAAATAGACTAATTACAGGATCTAGGACCATATTGACATAGCACCAAGAATAAGCACACTCTGTTGATAAATTATACCTATCTCGATCATAATAATACCGATTTTTTTTTCTTGTTAAGACTTCGTACCATCGCGCAACAGTAAAATGTAATTACACGTAAATAAAATTCGATAATTTTTTTTAATCAAAATCATCCAATTGTTGAGGCAATATTAAATTCATATCAAGATAACAATAGCTACAAAAGATCTCATTTTCATGCATACCATAACTGGGAGCAATAACCAGTAGGTCTATAAATTAATTAGTATCTTGTTTAATCTGTGTAATTGATACTAGTCTGGCTTATTGTCTGGATTCTGTAAATTGCTGAGGAATTCGAATGAACGTTAAGAAAGGTTATCGACCTTGCAATGAAATTCCATTAATGGACAAAATTAAAAAAATTACTTTAAGGATATTTATCTTATTTGTTACAATACCACGAAACACCAATGCTTCAATTTATACGCGTTTCAGTAATAGTAATTTGTCTAACATTAATCCAAGAGTTACACATATGATATCGAATTTCGACTTTAATTGAAATAAGCCTAAAATAAGGCAATATTTTTTTGTAAGACGCCTCTATATAATATAACGGTTAATGCAACGTTAGCGCGACTTAGTAATCAGATATTAACTATTATTCATTTATTTTTAAGCTATGTACAGTCATTCTTATAATATATATATATATATATATATATATATATATATATATATATATATATATATATATAAAATATGCAATACAAATTTATAGAAAAAAACACGCCGTCTAAAAGATTGTCCTATGGCATTTTACTTAAGAATTGACGAATTTAATAAGTGAAATAATATTGCGACATATACAACTTAAATAACATGGTTGGCAGCGCATTAACAATGTAAGGATTGGCTAACGAACACAATACGAAGATGTCCCTCTTCATTCGTTCAGTGAACTGAATGTTTACCAAATAATGTAATAACGTATTGTATTATGTATAAAATAAGAATTATTTACATTAAAAATATATAGTGTTAGAATACCCCAGTAAAACAATCCTTCACATTTACTTTTAAAATTTTATTCCTTTCCACACCTAACTTGTTATATAATTTAATACTAATTAATATTTTATAATTCTATTACAATTTTTATTGGAATTCCTGCATTCAACCTGACAACCATCAAACGAGTCAATCTCTCCGTGTTTTTTTTTTCTTTTTTATATATCGCGTAGTTTTTTTTCGCTCAATAATTTCCAACCAGTGTTAATTTAGTTAAAAATATTACCATTATTTTCTAAAAATCTCAAAATAATTATTAAAAATGAGTAAAACCTTTACGATAGAAATAAAAATTAAAAATAGCTACTGTACAAATCATGACCGCGTGGAATGGTGACAAGAATGCTAGCAGCATAACCACTTTGAATCGCAATTCCGAAACTATTGGCGAAAAATGAACCAGCTGTCACGAGTAGCGGCAATAAGAAGAGATGCTATATTTTTAATGAAAGTTATTGCATTTTCAAGGTCCAAGCGTTTATGTATTTATTTACTTTACTTTACCTTAATACTTTATTGTACATCACACCACAAAGAGAAAAATACAAAACATGTATATTGCCTAAATAAATGTACAATTATGGCGACCTTATCGCTACACAGCGATCTCTTCCAGGTAACCGAGTGTAAGTAATTACAGATAGGATATGGGGTAGGTTATGTTAGGTATGAATAAAATAATATTAATATTTAATTAAAACAAAACCAATTATTAAATATAAATATAAAATACACATATTATACATACATATATAATATAAAACAATTTATATATATAATATAAAATACACATACTATACATATTATTTATTTATTTTATTTATAGAAAATATGGCAGATATTTTATAATGAAACACGCATAACAAACCACATATATATATCTCCCGTATCAAAAATTACTTGAAGGTCGAAATATATTAATTAAATACTAACAAAGCCTGAAATATATATGCTGTAAAGGCACTGATTTAACAATGATGTGTCTCCTTCTTTCGAATGTTGAATGAAATATGATAGAAAGAGATAAATCAGTGTTTATAAATAAAGTCATTAGTTTTTAAATAAAGTTGGTAATATTAATGTATTTCCATTATATTAAGTCCCCACAATTGGTCTTATTAAACCGGATCAAGCTTCGGATGAAATGTCTCTTAACCCTGTGTTTGAACTTTCGACTGCTTCCTTATTGGTAAAGGTTACATATAAGGACTTAATAACCTTTTAATTAAGTTGTATACAATCTGTTCATTTTAATATAGGAATTGTAAATGGAAAATTAATAATTTTAAAAACTTTATTGGTTATAATTATTAATACTTCATTTAAAAGAGGGTATTTCTTTAAAAAAAATAGAGATAACGAATGCATTTATAAATAATATGGTATAATATATGAATACGAAGCCGAGATGGCCTAGTGAAGCCGAGATGGCCTAGTGGTTAGAACGCGTGAATCTTAACCGATGATCGTGGGTTCAAACCCGGGCAAGCACCACTGAATTTTCATGTGCTTAATTTGTGTTTATAATTAATCTCGTGCTTGACGGTGAAGGAAAACATCGTGAGGAAACCTGGATGTGTCTAATTTTATTGAAATTATGCCACATGTGTATTCTACCAACCCGCATTGGAGCAGCGTGGTGGAATAAGCTCCAAACTTTCTCCTCAAAAGGGAAAGGAGGCCTTAGCCCAGCAGTGGGACATTAACAGGCTGTTACTGTTACTGGTATAATATAACAAGTGCTAATTAGTTATCGAATATTAATAAATAAATCGTAGTAATACAAAACATGACACATGATAAAAAAATATAATAGTTTTATTTCCACATACAACATATATACTATAAAAGTGACTTTAAGTTATACATTCTGAGTTGGTAAAGTTTTATGCAAAAAAAAAAAATATTACTAGCGGTCTCCACACTAGTAAAACTGCTCCTTGCATGCATCACTTTACAGTCCGTAATTATGTATATATAGCATGACTATTCTTAGGATTTTGTCTTTTTTACTTCTATTTGTCTTTTTTTCCTTGTGAGTGAGCAATAAAGTTATTTAATAATAATAATAAAACTGTATCGTGGAGACCATAAATAATCCACAACCTGTTACCTCATACCTCTTCTGAAATATTTTAGAACTATATGTAACACAAGTATATATTATGGAATCTCAAAAGTTAGATTAATTACATTACTGTTTGCAAAAATTAATATAGTCTAGGAATACGCAGAGCCGGACTTAAAGATCTAAGACCCTTTGATATTTGAGGCTCCCCCCCATTCCGAATCAATTAAGAGTAAAATTATATTCTTTTTAGCTTGGGACTTAGAGCCCTCTTGGCTGGCGGGGTCAGTGTCTTGTAAGCCTACGTAGTGTAGTGGGCTGCAAATACGATACAGGTTTCTCCCCATTGCTTTTAGATAAAACTGAAATTTAATTTCGTACTCAAAATATTAAGTAAAACTCGTATTGTAATTGCGCCTGGAATTAACATTAACTTTATTCAAGCAGTCTATTTGTATCACAAATAAGCACTTTTGAATAGTCAATTAACAAGATTGAATTAAATGTAAATCTATCATCGGCTAGAGATATAAATTCTACGCAGTCGAACTTCCAAGAAACTCAATTATATATACCAACTTAATCAAAATCTGTATTATATAATATCCATATATATAAATCTATATAATTTATATATCAAAATTTATGCAGGATGTATGTAAATCAAGGAATACTAACGTTTAAACACGATCTTTATATAATATATAATCCTATGTGACTTGTCTCCTGGTGTTTTTTTTTAATTAATTAT
Organism: Nymphalis io; assembly: GCF_905147045.1. NCBI lineage: Eukaryota > Metazoa > Arthropoda > Insecta > Lepidoptera > Nymphalidae > Nymphalis > Nymphalis io. Next base: position 4,600,039 of record NC_065903.1, read on the forward strand.
AATTATAGTACTTGTCAAATTAAACTTTCAGCTAATTTCCAAACGAGTTATTGATTTATTCAGGCACCAAATAATTTCACATAAAATGTAATCAAGCCATACTATAAGGCCATCTAGTAGATTTTGTATTAGAATTATTTGGAAAAGTCGATACAAACATTTTTCTAAGCTGCAGAACTGCCTGATGAATAAAAAACAACGTGCTTACTAAAAAACTTTTTAAAATAACATGTTTTGGAATGAATTAAAGTAAGGTTTCGAAGAAACTCGGTAACGTACTATGCTTAAACTACCAAATTATCGTAAAGCAAAAATAATCTAGAGAGAAAACTATATACATACGACTTATAAACATATATACAGTTATAGTTATCATAGGTGTAACTTATGCTTGGAACCAACAGCCATACAATCAACCAACCAACAGCTAAACAATGATGTGTCTTCTACTTTTGAATATCAATGTCAATAAATAAAGGCGGAAATTATTCGTTAGTCAAACCAGACCACGACATATCAAGATCTACAATTAAAAAACTAAATTATAATCTGTGGATCACTAGACCTTATACGTAACATTATTATTTACTACAAAATGAACATTAGTTCGTTACGAAACTTCGAAACCAAAACCATAACATACTACAAGAGACGTTGAAATGGAATAGACCGCTGTCAAACCTTCTTCAACGGTTGCTTTGATGGATTGGTACTTATGACTTTTGTTCTCTACCCGCAATTAATTCCGACTGTTTCTAGATGAGGGATATTCGGTTTAATTAATAGTGAGAATGAATGAATGAATCGAGACCACCATATTGTTTTCGATATTTGAATTTTATTCCATATTCGATAGTGGATCGCAGTATACAATACCGCACATATCTTTATACTATTATGTACGTAATTAGTATGCGTAGCGTTTATCAACGGAAATACATTTATTGATAAATATTATTAGCAGTTATTATCGGTTGTTTATAATTGTATAAGCAAAAAAGTATTAGTAATATTCCAGATATTATACAAACAATAAAAACAATAATAGCCTATCTATTAGATTTTTCGCATAACAGCATAAATGATTTAGCCTTGCTAATAATATACCTGAACTAGTATCAAAAGAATTCATAACGAGTGATTGTGTATTAATGATTGTATATTAATAACTGTTAACGTTTTTTGTATATTGTAATATTTATTTACTTTTGACGGCCTCGTTTATCTAGTTGCTAAATGTAAGGCCACAGCCCCGGAGATCCTGGTTTCAAATCCCAGGTCGGGCCAATAATTTTAATAATAAGTTATTGAGTTTTTCTATCAAAAAATTTTTTAACAGCAGGCTGGAGTCTGGAAGTTGGAATTGTGTACACTCCCGTGCGTCGGAAAACGCGGGAAATATATATTGTTATAACTTACAAGTGTAACGCAATTGACCAAAATATCAATAGACCAAATATGATTTAAACAGAATATATAAATTGTTAATAAATAGTAAAAATAAGTCTTTATAGCTTATACCACAACGCTGCTCCCATCACAGCGTGCCACACTCTGATGGAGTGTGGCACGCTTGGAGACCTCAGCGCCTGTCCCTGGCGGCCTTAGTCGGTGAAGACCTCTCGCTGCCGAGTGTGATAAATGCCATGCTTGGTAGCGAAAGGTGCTGGTTGGAGACGGTCTCCTTCTGCGAAAATGTCATGTCGCAGAAGGAGGCAGCGGAGCGGGAGCGTGAGGAGAGGGCCTCCGCTGACTCGCTTCGCCGAAGAAGACCGGGGAGAAGGCGTCGGCACTATGCGCATCTTCTCCTCCCGCCCTAATTGTTGCCGGGCTTAGGGGGTCTTTGTACCCTGAGAACCCCCTAGGATTTGGAGGCCTGCAGAGGCGAGCCAACCGTCGGGATCGCTTGCGCATACTATCGTGACGCCCCTCGAAAAGGCGGTGTGGGTACCGCTGGTTTTTTAGTGGGTATTCCGGCGCATACTCGGCGCCGACGAGTCCCACATACCCCCCACTTCAAGTGGGGGAACGCGTAAACGCGTTTTTCCAGCGAACAGAAAAAAAAAACGCTGCTCCCATGTTAAGTGGTTGGTTAAATACACATGTGTCAGATTATCATCCGACATATATAGGTTCCGACACATATCCTCACGATTCTTGTTTTAATCGCCGATCAGAAGATTTAATTACCGTAGATTCACGCGTCCAAAACACTGGGCCCGTCTCAACATTATAATAAACTAATTGGTGATATAAGCGATGGTTAACATTTCTTACAATGCTATGGGCGTTGGTGACCACTTACCATCAGGTGGCCCATGCTCGTCCGCTTTCCTATTCTATAAATATATATATATATATATATATATATATTTATAGAATAGTATATAGTTATATATATATATTAGTTACTGCGTCTGTTAGCCTATAATAAAATAAGTGCACAAGTGTCATCCCCACTTCTAGCGCTAACCTTACATGTATTTGAAATATCAGTAATTCTATTGCGCGATAGTAATAATTAAAAAATCTCAAACAAAATTCAATTTACAATATACACAATATATAAAAACCTTTCAATATCTTACTTTGACTTGAAAGATATACAATTATCAATTATTTCATTTAATGTCTATTTTCTTTGTAATTAAAGCTTCATTCATGGCTGTTACGTCGCTATTGCTTAATTTCCTTTCATAGAAGTTCAGTTCAGCGCCTCCGACCTTTGCTTTCGTGACTTGGCTGATTCAAATTGACTTGTTTGAAAATCATTTTAAGCTTCGCTCTTGTGAATATTATGAACATTAATATAATTTAAAAAGCGTTTTGATTTATTATAAAGGATTGTTTCTTATATTTTTCCTTTTAAAATTTTTATTTTAAGTAAACAATTTTATTAATATTACCTAAAAAATGTGTTACGATAACTTTGATATTTTATTCGACTTCAAATAAGGACGATTCTTAGTTAGTTGGTGGGACCGAGGGCCTGCCTTCACCGGCCGGGCCAAGAGGAGACAACCTCAATAAAAAACAACAGGTGGGTCGCTCACCCAAAGCGACAGCCGCAGGCGGGGTCGCGGTGGTGAGCTAACGCGTTCCCGTAACCCCGCCACCATGCGGTGAGACGGAAACGAGGAGGTTTTAGTGGGTAGGATTGGACTTCTGCCCCGTGAGTCCCACATACCCGTCCCGGCCGTGTCCGGGCGGGAGGCGTAAATGCCTTTCCTCCTCGAAAAAAAAAAAGGACGATTCTTAGTTACACATACAAAACGATAAATTATTGCTTGCATGTTTCTGAACCTTATTACTTTAAGTAATTAGTTAGTGCTTTACTTATTAACGCTGTTAAGTTAAATACTCATTTCTTCGCACCTGTCATAAGTGATTTGACATTCAAAAGAAGAAGACACGGCTTTGTTTAACTAATCACCCTCTAAGAACAATTCATACGATTGTTATACAAGTTCATACAGATTAATCCATTGTACAAAACCATTTAAACTGCCGACCAATGCAAGGCTGAGCAAACATATTCGGATATTTACTGTTTACGTTAAAAGCATTTTTAAAACACAATAAAGCGTTTGCCAACGCTACCATAGTCCGAACAGTAAAACAAGAGAATGAGCGACTTATGTTCAATGAATCAAAACTGCAGAGTCCAATTGAACTCACGAATTCGAATCAATTAAATCTCACTTCATATCCCCGTTTCCGAGTATGATCTGAATTGCAGATCGTCACTTCTTTCAACTCAGTACACGGAATAAATGGACCTGATTGGAGATTCATCGATTCAATTGCCCGTATAACTTGTATCTGATGAATCTTTAGTGGATTATTGATGTGAAAGATCTATTGACGCGCCTTGTATGCCGTGAGGGCATGACACTCTTATGCCGTCTTGCCGCTGCCGCTCTCTATTTCTTGTGCGTGCTTGGCCTTTATATTACAATCTTCGTTCTATTTATCATTAAAATAATAATAAAATAAAGTACTTATTTTTATAATGACACTAACTTATTTACTTTACTCCCACTATCCTACTATCAAACTGTGGTTATACGTATAAATAATTATTTTATATTTGACTATATCTTTCTAAGAAATACACTTGTTATTTCTTTGTCAAATTACATTATATTATATTTTTTTATAGGTTAAAGCGATAGAATAAGTATCACAAAATAATATAAAAGAACAATACAATACGTATTTAAAGTAATTCGATATTTCTACTACCAGAAGCTATTACAATTACGAAAAAAAATTATTTTATTTTTATTTAGTTCATCTTAAATATCAGTTTTCCGCGGGTAAAACGAGAACCTTTTTTTAAATTTTAATATCTACTCGTATGTATAGACTTTTATCAAAAACTTACATTTTATGCAATGTGATATTTCGTTAATTAAATTTCGAAATACAGTTTGCAATAATGCATGAACTGTACATGTCAAAAATTTACTACAATATAAAAAAAATCCTCAGACTTGATAGAGCTGAAAAATAAATTGACTAGTGTATACTAATATTTTAAATGCGAAAGGAACTCTACCTGTTACGCTTTCACGGCTAAATCAATGAACCGATTTTGATGAAATTTGGTATGAAGCAAGCTTGAACCCCAAGAAAGGTCAGTCTCCTTTTTTAAAGCTAACATTTAACCCCCTCCCCGATACGCGGGTGAAGCCTCTGGTTTATATTACTAAATATTGATCAACTGCACTAAAGCAACATTTTTAAATTATTCTTTATTATTGTTTTCAGGTACATCTGGCTAGTTCTTATATTGTCTGCTACAATATGTTCAGCCAACGACGGCATATTTGGATCAAAATATCCGAACGGTAAGTTGAATTTGTGTTGAACTAATGCGATAGACTTAACATAAATAGGATTCCAAAAGTACTCGTAAAAGCATACTTGAATAAAGTATGTTTTGATTTTCATTACTTGATTGACGTGTTAATACATAAGCTCTTTATATTATAAATCTTAATGTTATATTTATGTTAGTTATTTATGTAGTATGTGTTGTGTCTTTATGGACTTTCACGTTCTTGCCGTTTTGGAGTTGTTGGCTTTAGTTACGTAAAATATTTTTACCTTTTATTATCACTTCAGAATTTAATACCAAAAACAATAACAGCTACTAGTAGTAACAGTCAGTAAATATCCGAATGCCAATTCTTGAGTGAATGACGTAACATGTGCGTTAAATTGTGTTTGTAATTCAATTTGAGCTCAGCGTTTAAGGAAAACATCGTGACGATAGACATGAAAATGACATCAAGAAAATAGCATGTGGCAGATGAAATGTACCACCACTACTGCATGTGTAACCACCAGTCCACATTAATAATAATAATAAAATCATTTATTTCGACCAAACAGGAATCATAAATACAAAACCATAAATAATAAAAAGACAAAAATTACAATAACAATATTTAACAGATTTTACATATTATGAATTAGATTAAATTAATTCGAATTAAATTATAAGATCAAGTTATACAAGATGAATTTGAATTAAATCAAATCAATTCAAATTCAAACAAATCAATCACATTAAATTATATTAAATCAAATGAAATAAAAAAAAAATTAGATTAATTTAAATCACATTGAAACAGCATGGTGGAATAAACTTGAGTAGAACTCAAGAGCAGAGGATATTTACGGACTATCACTCACTTGACTCTTAACGTATTAATAATTACGTATTTATCTTAGTATAAAACAAAATGTAATATATTATTTGAAAGCTATTTTAAAACTGTTCCACTGTTCAGTTTAAGTATAAACATTTACCCGCCTCAAGTTTACAATAGTGGATTTTAAATATTTATAATAAAATTATATTATAGTAAACTAACAAACCGCGGGTGGTAATGTCTCGAATTTGTCGACTGGCCGCATAACGGGTGTGCCGCGCTCAAATTGTCAGTAAAAATGTACGCCGTTAAAATAAAGGAGACGTGAATTTTTTAATCTACAAAAATACACGGGATATTTTTCCTTTTACCGTTAGTTATGACATTTGTATGTTTGCCCGTGTACTAAAGTACGAGCGCATTGTTTATTTTTATAATTAGCTATGCTTATTTTTTGTTTTTGTAAATAATGAAAATTACTATTAACTTTCTTTTTGTAATTAATGTGCTACTCAATTACATCAGTTCAATCACTAATTGCTTATTAATTTGTTCTTTGAAACGATAACGACAAATGCTCAGAAAGCAATGCATATATTATAACTAATTACGTACAAAATAAATGATAAATGTGTTGTTATTGTTTATAAAAGAAAACATTTAACACTGTTAATTTAGTTTCATTTTCGGCTATCAATCATATTTTCGATAAAATGACATCTATATCTACTCTACAAATATTAAAATTAAATAATAATATAATATTAAATAATAATTGTGAAAGATTGATACATTCATCACAAGATTGATCATCAGGGTCAAGAGATAGAGAACGAACAGGTTGTAACTCACTAGCACTAAAAGTATAGGTCCTTCACAATGCTTACATGTTAACTACAATTTTAATAAAACTCAAAGTTTATGGTTTTATTAGCAAAATTATCATGTTCTATCAAATATATTTATCATTGTTTTACATAATAATATAGTGTTATAAAATTAACGCCTGATAATAATTAATAGCATAAAGCCATATTAAGATAAATGTTGCTACATCAAAATAAAAGGCTATAAAATATTAAATCCCATAGTCCATGCTTTGTTTCATAATAACATACATACACAAAACCTAATGATTACACGCCCGCATGGTTTCAAACACGTCCGCACACTGGACCGAAATTTCTAACAGCGCTTTTAAAGCGAGTGTTTGGCTAATTGTCAACGCTTGAAAACATGGCACATCTAATATTTTTTTGGCTCAAACTCTAAAACTCTCTAAATATTAGAAAATTTTTAAACTATCGGCATTTTAACATTATATCAAATTTAATTTTTTCAGCAACTTAAGTGTACCTCCCATACACGAAAATTGTTTTGTTTGTTATGTTTTTATTAAAAAAAAACTATGAATTACAAATTAAAAATAATACATGAGTGCAAATATTATATATCGACCTCAAGTAATTTTCTGTTTAGAAATCTTTCCTAAATTTAAACGTCATTATGACGTTTTGGGTATAACAACTTTAACTTATTTAATAATATATTTTTAAATTTGAATTGGGAAAAAGGTAAGGGAATTGGGGAAGAATTGATTGTTTTTTTAAATTTAATTTAACAACGTCCAATAAATTCGGTGAGACATAACAAACCGCAATAAAACAAAGTTGTAAAGTAACCTAGTTGTAACCATAAATTTTCCTTGAACTAGTTAAGAAATTAACACACCACAAACAAAACTAAACTATAAGAAGCACTGTTAAGTGCCCATAAAATAAAGATACGTTTATCGCTTTTCAGATATTCCGGAATACGACTTGCTGCACGCTATTGGGGTTCCATTCAGCAACCCGAAGACTCAATATTTCGACGAAGGCCTTGATGGTTTCCCTGCGTATGGCCTCAAACCGGGCTCCGATATTAAATCACCGTATAGGCTTTTCATGCCCGAGAAACTGTATGCGGAATTTTCAATAACCGCTACCGTCCGACCTGCAAACAAAGACGGTGGATTTCTCTTCTCCGTAGTAAACCCTTTGGAAACTGTCGTCCAATTGGGCGTCCAATTAATACCATCTGGCCCGGGACTGACAAATATCTCTCTTCTATATACCGATGCTAATATTTACGCTTTGAGTCAAACTATTGCTTCCTTTGTCGTGCCATCGTTTTCTAAAAAGTGGAGCCGGTTTGCCCTAAAAGTGACAACGCATAATGTTACATTGTTTCTGAATTGTCAAGAATTTGATACATTAATGGTAAAGAGAAATCCAATTGAACTTGTTTTTGATTCTGCCTCGACACTATACGTGGGGCAAGCGGGGCCGCTTATAAGAGGAGCATTTCACGTAAGTATAATATGCATTAGTGTGTGATAAGAAATGTATTTTAATTATCAATAGCTTCGCCAGTATATTGGAAAATAATATTGTTACATACATATATATACTCACGTATCTTGCAACTCGACCGCAACCAGATTGCGCAGAGAGAATTAAAGCCGCATACGGGCAAAGATTAATGTCAGAAATATCTAAAATGTCAATATAATGATCGAATCGTAAATAATTGAATCTTTGAATTGAACGTGGCAACAACATTTTCCAATATAATGTCAGAGAATATTGTGACGACGTAAATTAAAGTCGATTTCTAAATCATTGTCCACAAATCATCTGTCAATTTATCGATCGTAAATCGAATTAGACAAAATTATAGATTTATCGTTTCCTACTTTCATATCATTACAAATCTTTAATTTTATTACAAACGTAAATTTGTCGCAAGAGGTATAAGACCGTCGTTAAGTAACATTCAATTATCGATCGGATATCCATTACTAGTTCGAAACTTTTCTATTAAGTGCGAGTTAGAACTAGGAACTGGGGAAAGTATCTTTTTACTCACCTCGAACTACTTTATGTGATTAGGTGATAACTAAGAAGTTGCGAATAGAATTTCTTGTTTGTTTGTAATATCGATCACCTAACCGTTGATAACAAGTCTTATTATAAACATTATACATCGAAGTGTTAGGAAATAAACGAAGCCTTTGAAATATTATAGTATTGAGAGGTCATTTAATCAACCCGGGAAAACCAGTAACAATATCTTATAAATCCGACTTATGATAATTAATTCGTGGGCTAAAATAGATATATTTAATAAGTTATTTAATAGCCACCAGCCCCTAAAGTGTCAAATTTTAAATCTACCGTTTGGGTATAACCAGTTTAAAATTTAATAGTAAATTATTCGGCCACACATATTAACAAAAAAACGACGCTAAATCTTCTTGTTGTAGCTCTATATAAAAAATGACAATATCAATAAGTTTCTGTCACCATTACTTATGAACCAAATAACAAACCGTTAAGAATATATTATTATTACTGAAAATATTATTATCGTATTTGATAAACAAATAAAATACACTAAACTTTTTCTCATAGATAAAGACATCATCCATTACAATGGTCGTCATACAAATATTATTTTATTTCAAACACATGTTCAATGCTTGTTATAAAGAGTTCAACATTTTATCACACGCTTTGAAGACAAAGGCTTAGTGATAAATAAACACAATTTTATCGCAAAGACGCGTTATAATCCACATAAAAATGGATGTTCACCGACACTGCATTAGACGAAGCGAGTTAATTTAACCGACATTCAAGTCTTAAAAAACCTGCGAAAAGAAAATGTTTTGCATTTAATATTAGTTCAGAATGACATGTCAAATATATGTAAGAACATAACTGAATTTTATGCTTAATAAATGCCCGTGATGAGTCGCAATGCCTATTGTAAATTATTATCCTATACGACCTGCGCAAAGTTTTCTCAGTGCTTAAGTATACTCGTATAATAATAATTATTATGGCGATTTTTTGAATGATGTAGTAGTTAATGTGCTGCCATCTAGCGGTGACTTATATCGATGAAAACACTATAAAAACCGCTAGTATTCTCTTTCGATAAATTGAAATATTTTGAACACATAAAATTCAAAGAAGGTTCGATTTTAGATTTAAATATGCAATTTAAAAAACTACTTTATTAAATTTAAATAATTACAATATAAACTTTAACATATAAAAACTCGATTCATGATTTCGATTGAATCATATCAATAATTGATGCTTCGACAATATTTAATTACTTAACATTTGTAATCGCACTAAATTTAAAGAGTATGTTCTGACTCGGATGTTTTTCTCGGCCATCTACGGCCATTTGAAGTTACCTAAACTTCCCGGAACTTCCGACCAACGAGGTCGAGTTTGCATATATCATCCTGATGTAAGTTTCACTTCCAAATTGCATCGGATAAGTTTGTCGACTCAATTTTCTGTAACATGTAAGGTTTAGTGCTAGCTGCTCTTTCATAAACAATTTTCTTTATAATTAAGTGTAGCAGCGAATGCGTTTTATTCAGGGAAAACTTTGATTAATAAATAAAAAATAAATAAAAAAACAGTAATATCTTATTGCTGGGTAAAAGGCTTGACTGCTTTTGAGGAGATGTTTGGAGATTATTCCACCATGCCGCTACGAAACCTTAGTGAATATACATGTGGCAGATTTTCATCCAACAAAAAGGTTTCCTTCAATGAATTTTAATTAAATACATGAAAAACCTTGTTCGGGTTTGAATCTGTAATATTTAATTAAGATTGGCAGCTGACGTATCCTAACCACCGGCGATCTCAACTCGAAAGAAATTATTTTATGTGTTTTAAGTACACCTGGCTAGTGGCCGTTATGCCGGCCCGTGTTCTCGCAGTTATAAAATATGCACAGACTGGAAACTCAATCCGTAGTGTAATTTTAAAGAGCCTAGGGCCATTCAGACCATGTTATAGAGCTATAGTGAATAGTGTCAGTTGATTATCGTTCTTGCACAGGTACGTTAATATCACAACATCAGTAAAATAGACTTTACACCAATAGATATAAGACTCAATATTTATTATATGCTCATAAGTACTTAATATATTAAATTACAATATCTGTTGTTAATATCTGTATTTATTCAGTAGTAAGTTGACTTTTGCATTGCAATTTGCGCTAGAGGGTTAAGTTTAATACTAACTCCTTTTAACCTATAATTTCTATCTTATCCATAGTATTATTTGATACTTTAACTATTATTTTATAACCAGTCAATTATCGACTGCCTAGTTGGTCTAATAGCTGCAATTCTCGAAGTCTAGGGTTCAAACCCTGGCGCGTTCCAATAAAAAGTTATTAAATTTTAACTCGAAGTTCGACAGTGCTAACATTTCTGTACTTCGTAAATCTTGGTTATGTCGAGTCTAGTCGAGTCAGAATTCGGCCGGTTTTAGGCCGGTGATTGATACCCTATATCCTGATCGGTTCAGAAATTAAATCGTGAAAGCGTAACGAACAAACAAACACACTATCTTATTTATAATATTAGTAAGGATTTTTAAACATACATTTAAGCTTACTACGGAATAAATATAAAAGGCATAAATTAAAATATGATGAAGGCAACTCTACTTCATTCCAATCTAGAGCAAGTTCGGAAATTTCTCACCCCTACAGTAGCTCTAGTAATGAGCAGATGTGTAGAATTTCCACTATATATAAAAAACTTTTTATAAAAACTTTAAGCATTTCAAAACGAATATCAACGTACAATTTATTGAGAAATTAATATATATTTTTAACGTCAACGTGTTTAACGTAAATAAAGTAACAGTCTTTTGATGTCCAACTCCTGGGTTAAGGCCTTCTCTCCTTTTAAGGAAACAGCTCTGGAGCTTACTCCACTAATCTGCTCCAATGCGGGTTGGTGGATACAAATGTGGAACATTTTTAACCGATACTTGTATGTTTCCTTCACCGTCGAACACGAAATGAATTATAAACACAAATGAAGCATATGAAAATTCAAAGGTGCTCGCACTTATCGATTAAAATACACGTGATCCAACTACTGAAATATTTCGACTCTTCAGTCTAAATTAAAAAAAATAAAACGTATACATACTGTCCGTTAGTTGCACTCATTACTTATATGGAAAAATAAAATCCTTGAATAAATTATATTTAGAACATCTTAATTTTTAAAAATTGTATTTCTTCCTTAGAATTGCTGTTGCAGTATCTAAAGTTTATATTCACAAGTAAGTTACTAACTCCAATTAAATCTACAGAAATTTATGTATAATAAAAGTGACTCCAATAACAAAACAGAAAAGGATACAGAACTACGACAATATAAAATAATTTATTTAAAAATATTATGTGAAAAAACAATACATTTGCGTTCAGACAGACAGACAAGTATCTCTAAACGTGCACTTAGATTTGCTATAACACTTGCAAATATCTGCCACTCAGACGCACTCTTATGTCTTTATAAATTATTTACAGTCGTATAACCGGGAATTCATACATTATGTATCTTATTACAATATCATAAAGTTCAAATTTCATATCGAATGAAGTAAAAATAATTTTGTCAGTTGAAGTGTGATGAGTGCCGTGTTGAAAACTCATCTCAATGAATGTGGGGCGGATGTTTGTGTTAATATTTTTTAACCCTAACACGCTCATGTAACAAGCTAAGCTTGTGGGGTCTGCGTAATACTGTATGTACTCGTACGTTTAAATTTGCTATACACAAAAATTCATATCAACACTAATTTAATTGATTTTAAAAATCGTAATGTATACACTTGTGTGATAGAAATAACTTCATTGCTCACTCAGAAATCACCTGGACCGACAATTTTCTCAGCGACTACATCAACATCTCGTTGGTACATCCTGCTAATCAACGAACGAGGCTCTGGCGACCGAAATCGTGGCGGTATAACCACATAAATGCTGGAATCCGAAAATGCAAATGCTGATAACGGGCAGCAGCGCTATTAGTGAAAAATTTCCAGCCACTGCGGTCACCAACCCGCCTGCCAAGCGTGGTGACTAAGGCAAATACCCCCCTATGAGCGACGACAACATACTAAGCTTTACCTTAAATAATATGCAACATATGTATTAATATTCTATACAGTCTAAGAAACAAAAACCATGAAAATCAATCGAATTAATAGAGTATTTTGCTTGAGAACGGAAAAACTAAAAAAACAAAACTTTTCTCTTTATAATATTGGTATGATTAACTATATTAACTATTTTACTAAGCCTTCTGGAAGAGGAGGCCTTAGCCCAGCAGTGGGACATTAACAGGCTATTACTGTACTGTACAGTAACTATATATATTTGTTAGATATAGCAGTTATATAAAAAACTTAAAACAAAAGAAAATCTCAAAACTCTAATTTAAAATTTGAACATGTGACAATAAATTTCACGCTTGGGTAATATTACCATTTAGCTTCTTATAAGCGTCCGAATAATTGCAGCATTGAAATTCTAGGTATTATGCGTTTATTTTGCATGGAACACAGATGTTCCACTACAAATGGCGCTACGGTCGCTTCAGTATCCAGAATTTAACCCACGTTCACACTTAAATGACCATCTTCATTTATGCAAATATATATTTGAAAAACTTTTTTTTTTCCTATGTTCTTTAAACAGAGGTACAACATGACGTCACGCATGTTTTTAAACATAAAATTGTTTACTTGTACCTAAAAGATTCATATATAACATCAAATAAATTTTCATAGATATGTTTGCTCTTATACAAAATAAAAAACAATATTTATTATTATTATATAAATGAAAAAAATATTGATTTGACTGAGCCGTAGTACAAAAAATTATACAAAATATACAATTATACTTTACATTTCCTCACATGTTTATCGGAAGCCAAGATGGCCATTAATGGTTAGAACGCGTGAATATTAACCGATGATCGTGGGTTCAAGTCCGGGAACGCACCACTGAATATTCATGTGCGTGATTTGTGTCTATAATTCATCTCTGTTTCTGTCTGTGTTGTGTTTGACGGTGAATGAAAACATTCTGAGGAAACCTGCATGTGTCTAATTTCATTGAAATTCTGCCACATGTGTATTCAACCAACCCGTATTGGAGCAGCGTGTTGAAATAAGCTCCAAACTTTCTCCTCAAAATATAGCGGAGGCCTTATCCCAGTAGTGGGACATTAACAGGCTGTTACTGTACTGTACATATTTATCGATGACACGTCCGTTTAATGCATTAGTAATACTTATACTGAATCTGAAAAACTAACAATCGAAACATAGATATAGGTACCTATTAATACTACCTGTTAATACTACCTGTTAATACTATCTTTTTTAAACTGGTAGCAAGCGTTTGCGTCAGCCCGTCTAGGCTCCACACTTCAACTGTCAAACATCAATACATTACATTGCTAAGTGTACTTAAGGAAATAATTAAACTTATATCAGTAGACTGTCTATTTGAGCGGCTACTAAATAAAAATATCACCAGTATTCCATTAATAAATTATTTCAAGCAAGTATTATTTCTATTACATAAAATTCTGGTACTTCTTTAAATTAATTAATCTATGGTCATTTAATATTTTGAATGCACCTACTATTTTAATTGTATTAAATTAAAACTTTATAACGGTACTGGCATACACGGTTTGCCTATACTCAGCTCCAATCACTCGTGTCCAAACTGTCGATTTTGATCGGTTGAACTTCGTCTAACAGCGAGTTATAACAATGTGGATAGTATAGAACTCCATTAAAATAGATACATATACTAATTATCAAGACATTTCCTAAACTATACGCCCGATTGACTTGATATTTGTTGCACAACGTAGAACTCACTAACAACGGATTTTACGCAAACCCTGTCCAAAATACATTTTTCTTCTTATCCACCCGTCCGAAGCCGGGCGATTAGCTAATATATGATATATATATATATATATATATATATATATATATATATATATATATATATATATATATACACACTTAGTAGGAGATCTGAATAAGTTCGGATCTTAGACCATTACCCACTCATCATATATTCTAGTATTGTTGTGTTCTGATTTTAAGGGTGTATGAGCCAGTGTATGAGCACAAGGGACATAACATCTTAGTTTCCAAGTTACTTAGGTGGCGCATTGGCGATGAAAATGGATGGTTAATGTTTCTTACAATGCCAAAGTCTATGGGCGGTGGTGACCACTTAACATCAGGTGTTCCACTTGTTTGTTCGCCTACATAATATCTTAAAAAAACCTTCTCTTTCAATAATTATATACTTTAATATAAATGACGTTCGTGTTTCCAAGATGTATTCTTATTTATAATCATTTTAGATAGGTGTAGAAAAAAAATGGATATGTTATAAAAAATAAACATTATATACATATATGCTTACATCTATACCCAAAAAATATGGACGAGCGCGATCAGATCTGTAATTGTATAAGTATGTATTATATACTATTGATATATAAGTTGAAACGTGTAGAGTGTTCGCGTGTTAAATTCTAGTATATATTTTTCAAATGGTTCTCTTATTTACCAATAATATACGCTACGTTTTCTCAGCACGCTTTACAGCCTAGCGTAATTATATAAAACCATTGAGAAGTAATTTTAAATTCAATTTATATCTATAGATTAAATAATATTAACGGGGCCGTATTATATTTATATTATATTGAGGAGAAGGTTTGGAGCTTATTCCACCACGCTGCTCCAATGCGAGTTAGTAGAATATATGGTAGAATTTTAATGAAATTAGACACAGCAGGTTTCCTTACGATGTTTTCCTTCACCGTCAAGCACGCGATGAATTATAAACACAAATTAAGCACATGAAAATTCAGTGGCGCTTGCCCGGGTTTGAACCCATGATCATCGGTTAAAATTCACGCGTTCTAACGACTAGGCCCTCTCGACTATACTATGGGCATATTTAACTAAGCCCAAAAATATACCACAACTGGGCTAAGATTTCCCTTTGTTTTCCGAAAATATTTGTTCATTCTTAATGAGACAAGTAAGGGGGTGCGGTTGATATACATGTTTCAAATACAATGTGTTGATTACACATGGTATTTCACAATTTTTTATTTCAATAAAACAATTATAATAAATAGTCCATGATTCAATAAAGCAATGGAATGTGTTATTAGGGAGTTGATGCCTGCTATATTCGCATCTGATCTCCGCTCGTGTCGGAAAAAAACTAAATTTTGGACGCGCGAACTCACTCTATATCTATAACACTTAAAATCAACTAATATTATATAATTATTACTTACATAATAAGTATATTGGTTATCATTATGTATGTATACTAGGTAATAGGGCTTTGTGCAAGCCCATTGAAGTGCCAATATTTGGAAGTGAGTGAGCCAGTGATTACAGGCACAAGGGGTTTACATTTATGATGTTTTATTTGATGTTTTTAATAAATAATTACAATGAAATTAAAATGCGTTTCGCTATTTAAGTTTTGAGTGGAGACGACCAATGGCCCAGTAGTTAGAACGCGTGAATTTTAATCGATGACAGCAGATTCAAATCCAAGCAATCACCGCTGAGTTTTCATGTGCTTATTTAGTATTTATAATTCATCTCGTCATTACCGTATTCACCGCGTATTTTTTTTTTTGTTTTTTTTTTTATATTCGCCGGGAGGGCAAATGACTCTACTCCACCTGATGGTAAGTGGTAGTAGAGTCCAAACGTGTCGTCGGCCAGTACAGACGGGAAAAACGTTCTGCACTAGCCGCCTTCGCCTTGCCGGCCCGCAAGATGCCTCTTCACGCCTCGTTTGAAGGAACCCGGGTTGTAAGAGGAGGGGAACACGCGAGCTGGTAAGGAATTCCATTTTTTGGAAGTGCGACAAAGAAAGGAGTTGCCAAATTTCTTTGTTCGCGATGGAATTGATGTCACAGTTAGGCGGTGACATCGAGAACCAGCTCGCGTGGACTTAAGAAGGAAGGGGGAAGCAGGAATGGTATGGGAGCCGCGTGGTGGAATAATCTATTCCTAAAAGGGAGACAAGCCTTTGCCCAGCAGCAATTACAGGTTTTACTTTTTGTTTTAAAGTGTTTCCTATTATTACTCAATAAACATTATGTTTTTATTAAAATGAAAAGCAGTCATAACAGATACTTTCGTGAACAAAAGATTTAATAAAAACTTTCATCGTTTTATTTTCATAAAGTACAAATTATTTGCCGCTCTTAATAATAAAAATGGTATCATTTTGTTTTGAATTAGAGGCTGACCGAGACTTGAACTGTTGAACATAAATCTGAAATATGTATTGCTATGAATATTACGACCATTTTCGACATTGGATTCTGATCTCTATTTCAAAAGCTTAAGAGCCGCTCACTATCACATCATATAGGCCAATGGAGCCTACAAGGGTTGTCATTTTCTAGATGTATAGCCACAAAAAGACTGCTCCAATTTCCTTTTGCATAGCCTTTTTCATAACGTGTCAGTTGAACCACTATGCCTTATCCGAATAGCCATGAAAAGAATATATTTTCTATTCATATATATTTTAATGAGCCCAATACATTGATTTACACAACCGGAATTAGCTTTTAGTTATGATTAATCCAATGATATTGGGAGATTGGCAAAAACTTTTCTCTCTATAATTCGAATATTTTATGCTCTTATTTATTGAGTTTTATCCTTGTATTTTTGCCAAATGTGGGAAGTCTCATCTCAGTCTAGATCGGTCGGCTGTACCGCGCGCACGCGGTACAGTAAACATATTTGTTTACATCACGTCACGTGACAAATGTCACCGCGAAGTATCGTGACGTAACCGCCGCCATATTGGTAACGTCCGATGTCAACAAAGACACATGGTTTATGACGTTTCTTCACTTTTTTTTTTCTTAATGCTCGTGTTATTATGACATTTAAGTGCTGATGATTATTAACTTATGATTGCTTTTAATTAACATTTAAGTATTTGGAAAACAAATAATAATTTAAAATATTTTTTATTGTCATATACTTGTATAATATAGGTAACTGTGTTATTTTGTTAATTACATATATCATGTATTTCTTGTTTTAGACAAAACTAAATCAGTGCAACTTAGCCACGTATGTATATGCATTTCAATAGTCATTCCATAAAATATTTAGTTCATGAAAAATTAGGTCAATCAATCTATGGAATAAATTGATACGTGCTTCTAACAATTCCAAATAATATGAAAATGTAATTCATATGAGAATGTTTAAAGCGATTAAGCGATTTTGGCACAAAATAGTACAGACTCCCTCGTTTGATTTATGATACAGTCGCATTATCTTTGTAAGAGTAATTTTTCATTCTATTGAACTGTCAGATTGTTTTTTTTATTATATAAGTTGATGCTTACGGCGTTGGCAGCTTGCAAATAAAAGGATAAAAATGTGCTGCCACAGAAAATAAAGCTTATTAATAACCGATATTCAGACTTTTTGGCAAATTAATTAATTCTAAATCTTATTATATACAAGTTTTAATTTTAATAATAATACCACGTAAATAAAAAAAATAGAAATATATCCAAAACAGTAATAGCCTAGTTTTTTTTTTGGAATTTTTGTTCCAGGTTCATTCTTTTTAATTCACGTTAGGTTAAAAAGACAGACATATTAACAAACAATGAGAAACTTAAAAAAAAAAAAAAAAAACATTATGCAAAATACATACTTTCTGCATGACACACAAATGAATGTCGTATAATTTATGAGATACATTACTGATGTATATTTATTTGATAAATTTGCATTGTTTTAATAATATTGTAATGTGCATTTCCCTAGTATCTGCCATAAATATTTATAGTAACATTACACTCCGACTGTAACACATCTTCTCTCGATGAAATATTCAGTTGAGTGTTATCTGCGCTGTTGCATTACTATCAAGTTATTTTAGATGTATTATAATATAAAATCTTTAATATATTTTTTATAAAAAATAAAATAAACCATTTAAATATCCTATATACATTGGAATTACAAAATTCCATAAGTACGAGTAAATATTATAGATAATACAACAAAGAATAGAGAATCTTACTTTTATGATGTATTTTAATGACTATAAGTAACAAACTCCGGAATTTTTCTCAATTTCATTTTTTTTTCATTTTGACAAGTCCACTTAGTAAAAGTAGTATTTTGAATAAGAACTGAGCTGGTACAGGTCTCATAGAGCGTAATTGCACAGAACTGCAAGTTAATTGGCAGAAAAAAATCACTAGGCTGCCTTACAATAAAAAAGTGCTTGTCCTGTTTTTTTAAGTTAGTTAAGTTTTAATTTTATACAATTTTATCAAACATGATATAAGTAGGATGAGCATAATATCAAATGACGTGAAATGGGAAATCGATAGAATCTCACCTTGACCAATTTTTAGTTATAGCCAGTCTAGGTGTCGTATAGGCGACAGCCAGACTTCTTTCGTTTCAATGGGTCTTTTTTATATGGTCTTTACCCCCACAGGCAAAGTTATTTATGAACCAAAATGATCTTCGTATCGTTAGTGCTTAATATTTATTTTTAGTTTATTTGTTTTTATCGGTCTTGCACTTACATGAGGGTAGGGTTTTGTGCAAGCCCGTCTGAGTTGGTACCCGCTCATCAGATATTCTACCCGAAAACAGTCAGTAGTGTCAGTGCCTGTGAATTTCCCACTGCTGGGCTAAGGCCTCCTGTCCTTTTTTGAGGAGAAAGTTTGGAGCTTATTCCACCACGCTGTGGCAGGTTAATGGAATACATATGTGGCAGAATTTCAATTAAATTTCACCTTCATCGTGAAGCACGAGATTACAAACAAAAAGCACATAAAAGTTCAGTGGTGCTTGCCGGGGTTTGAACCCTCAATCTTCGCTTAAGATTCAAGAGTTGTAACCATTGAGCCATCTCGACCCAAAACAATATTACTTAGTAATGTTGTGTTCCGTATTGAAAAGTGAGTGAGCGAGTATAACTACAGGGACAAGGGTATAACGTCTTAGTTTCCGAGGTTGTTGCTGCATTAGCGATGTAAGGGATTGTTAATGTTTCTTACATGCTTCTATGCTAATGTGGCTGTGGTGACCAATTACCATCAGTTGGCCCATTTGCCCGTCTGTCTGCCTATTCTTTATAAAAAAAAAAACATATTAGTAAAGCAATCTAATTTACCGTACATACATTCTCGGCTGAAGAGACTATTTTTTTTATTTTGTAAAAGTGTCAGGTTCAAAATTAAAAAGAGTGTACATTGCTACATATAAATAACTTATAAAAACGACCATTTCAGCTAGTCTTTATAATTTTATTTTGCTGTAATAATATCCACTTCGAGCGTTGTGTCGCACTGGCGTAATTGTGTTGGCAGAGACCTGATTCCAAAATTATATAATTTAAAGCATACTCATTCATATTATGAAGTAATTTTAAAAATAAGAACAGATTAAAAACAATTTGAAAAGCTGAGGTAAATACATATTATATTCATAATGTCGCAAAATAAATCATTTTTGTCAAATAGAAATATAATTTAAATTAAAGTTACTTATATGGCAAATCTTATTATAAGTGACGAGACTTTTTTTTTGTAGTACATAACTGGTAAAACTGCTTAACCAATATACATAAAAGATGAAGCGCGTTTCAGAGATTTTAGTATATATTATTATACAAGTAGCCGTGTTTTGCAATTCGCAAATTTAGACTATTTACGTAACAAGCGTTAATATATAATTCATGTCAATGTGAATAATAATATTGTCTTGTAAATATATCATTAAATTAATTATACTTTTGAAAACTTTACTTAAAATAAATAAATATTTTTTTCTCACATTAGCTTGAAATATTTTGCATCCATTTTGATGATAAGGTTCCCTCTCATTCCTCTACTTAATTTTTGGTTATTCAACCACTGACTGAAAATCCACTACCACTAACAGTGCGTAGAATGATTACACGAACGAAGCCATGCACCTGTAATGCAACTCCGTTTACTTAATTAATTAACTATTCCGCCAATTGGTTTTCGATGCTTCATGAAGCAAACCATTTGTTAAAATCAATAAATTCATAAAATGGGATAGTAGATACTCATAGAAAAACATTCATTTGCTATTTTTGCACAATAAATGAACCTCATAATTCAAGAAAGAACCAATGATTTATGAACAGTATCTAAAAGAAACATTCGGAATTTTATTCCAATCACATTCAAAAAAAAACTTGCATCGTCACCTTTACTATAATCAATTTAATTAATTGCAATAAATTTAAAAAGGTTTATTCTTAACTGGCTCACTGCGGCACTTGAGATAACGCGGTCGTGTTCGCAGACCGGACGACGCCATTATATTGACTGTGGAACAGCTACTACGAGTAATCGATACGAACTCGATGAAAGTTTGGAACTCGTAAATTTAGACGTTGAACATTCCTTTCCTCTACTTATTACTTCTGTAACTATTGGCGAATTTTTACTTCTCATTCGAAAATTCTTCAAACGAAGGAATTCGCCCCTCTAAAGTTTTAAAGTTAAAAATGTTTTAAGTTGAGCCGTTTTTTTCGAAACTTTAGTTAAGTTGAGACGATCTTTAAGTTCTACAAAAGAATTTCGATAAGGGTTATACTTCAGGGACGATTAATACATAACTACACATATTCTGAATTTAATAGCAGTTACTTGAAATTACTACTACCTTAATTTTAAACGATGTTAAGTGGGTGATTACTTGAACAATACCTGTCTTCTTCTTTCGATTGACAAATTAACAATGCCAGAAAGGGAGAAATCAGTGTTTAACTAATGAGATGTACCTTTGAAATTCAAAAAGTTCAAACAAGTTAACTGATGCTTAACCATCTTATAGATCTGACAAATTGTGACAAACTTAGGCTCACAATCCTTTAGTTAACGTTGAGGTGAAAAGGCTATATTGTCGAATAGCTCCTCTCAAAGAAAAAAAAATCCAACGCAGTTCCTCGGGATTCTATAGGCTTCGAGATAACGAGGTCAACATCTCAGACTAGACGTCGCCAGAGATATCGACTTCGTAACAGCTGATGTTACCAAATTTTAGTAGCAACTAAGCGAGCGAACTGTTGTGGCGATATTTGTGTGGTCTCCCGTTCTTTGTGTAATTGCTTTGGTTTCATGTGGTTAACGGGAGTGTTTTGTGACGTTAGTGCTCAGTTCTAATCTAGTGCAAAAAAATTCTCTCGTCCTTTTAGGCGACGCGGTAAACAGCCCATGCGTCTGTTTACACACGTAACGAGCTAGTGACGAATTTCAAAATATTGCATTAGTTTGTAGTTAAGAATGGGCTCAAAGCTTGCTCATAACATTATTGGTAGCTTTACTTTTAATTTAATCCTGTAAATAATATTTTAATGGTGATTGTAATATCAAAAGCAACGTTTTGTATTTGAATTGGAACGACCACAGAATTTGTGCTTTCGTTTTATTTATGGATTGCAAAAACTTGATCATGCCCGGAATTCTCAACGTCACTCAAAATGGCTCCCTATCCAACTGCACGTGAAACTTCATATCCTAACCGTATTTATCCTATATTTAGTATTTTTAAGGATGTTATATGAACGCTTTTAGATATATCCTTACAAAGATATATAGATTCAAGTGCATCATTTAAATCACGTTTTACAAAATTTACTCTATGAAAATTATTTCCTATTTCGCCGCAGGTATCTGAAACTTTATTTTTGTATATTCTTAAATAATATCAGCACCATATATTTTTAAATTCTATTCTATGTTTTGAAGTTTGTAATGTTGTTCATTACATGTTTTACTTTTTACTTTCATGCAATATATTATTGTTATTTTCATATTAAATGTATTTACGTTACATTTTATTGAAAAAAATATTAATACTAAAACAGCTCCCAATCTTTTAAATCTCTCAGACTTCTTAGAATCAATCCTAAAATAAATCTCTTTAAGAGACAAATCAATCGTTCTACAGTTTTTATTGTATATCTTTATATACTTATGTATATATTTTATTGAATAAGAATAAATAAATTTAATGAAAAAAATAAGCAGTGACATTGACGGTGCTTTATGGGGTCACTTAGATAAAGGTCATCGCGTAGACTTTAGCTGAAACGTGTTATTATTTATTCTTAACAAGATTCTCTGTAGACTTTTAAATATTTATTCACTAGCAAAACCCGCAGCTTCGTGGAAATTAAAGCATTTTTTTAGAATACAAATGAATAATTCTACCTATTCTATCTATTAAGAAATAATTAGCTATGTAATGAACTTATATGCTGTATTTGGTTTTCATATGGATTAATTTTCGAATACAATTTCATTAAATACCTAAGCAATTAAAAAAATCAATAAAATTGGGTAAAAACATAAAAATCAAACTATACCTACTTAATTATTTTTTATACACTTTTAATTATTTTTTATTCTTACGACAATATCCTAAAAAAATCAGGCCTTAGCTAGGACATGTATGAAGGTAAGGCTTAAAAGGTAAGGCTATTTATATAGTTATCTAGAAAGCTTGCATATATAAATTTTGAGATTATATAAATAAATTGCATTAGCCGTACTATTGCTAAATCTGTTTCAAAGTACCTAAGATTACTGGAATGTTTGAAGATAGTCTTAACGCTTAGTTTTACGTTACGTCACAATGGACCAATGCCAAAACCAACACCTGAATCTTGAACATTTCAAGATAGTTGACATGTTTTTAAAGGTTACCCAAGTATTTACTTACCCCAAATAAACTACCTACAACAGTATATAATGTTGCAATTTTTACGAGATCCTAATTTTATACGGGATAAAAGTAACAGACAAAACCCGTCACACTATGGTTATGAAAAAAAATTAAAAACGTATTTTATGAGTCGGTAGTTTTCCCACTAGGGATCCCACTAGGGAATCCATTTCTTTGGAGATAATTTGTAAGGATATATTTACAATACTGCTTTAATGCGGGTTGTACATTGTATCCATAACAGAATTTTATCCAACATAATATGCAGGTTTCCTTACATTGTTTTCCTCTACTGAACATGAGATGTATTGTAAACATCAATTAAGAATATGAAAGCTCTGTGGTTTTTGCTTGGGTTCAAACCAGCAACCATCGGTTAAGATCAAATGTTCTAACCATTGGGCCATTTTGGCTGTTCTCGGAGTATTCATGAAAACAATATTAAAATTATTTCAACTAGTAGGTACTTTTATATATAAAGACTATTTATTTTAATAGGAAAAAAATAAAATAACCGGTTCAAGATCAAACATCAACCGGTTCAAAGCAATGATTTAAATTAATTTAGAGGGATTTCATTTACCCCTTTGAAATGAATTAACCCATTTAGCTCACCTACAAAGTCAGTTAGGGGAAACCACAACGAAATTAAGACCACGACAACCAATTTCAGGGATTCGAGACTTGTGACCTCTTTAATTGCCTTTTACATGTCAAGAACTTTATAATTTCGAAACATTGTTTTCATGTTTGGAGTAATCGACCTTAGTCAAACTTTATTAATAATCAAGCGCCTACTGTCTGAGACATGACCCATCTTCCTTTGTTATTTCTTTTCTTGTTTTCTGTTTATATTCACACATTAAATATGTACGAGAAAAAATGCAAATTACGAGCACAAAATCAAACATACCGTTGCATTTACATATGCAAATTAACATAAAAGTTTCTACAATCAACTAATTTACTTTCAGTTAAACTAGCTTTAAACACCTAGTACATTTTAAAAGTTATATGTACAGAAGTATAATTGCTATTAAAATAGAACAGGCGTAAATGTGTTATTTTTTTTAATTTTAATTACCATTCCATGAAAATTAGTTAAAAAGAATTGTGTCAATAAAACCTTTCATGTAAATAAAATAAAAATTATCTCAAGTGCTAAAAAGTAGACAGTAAAATATGTTTAAACTACCATCTTTTTTTCAAAGTAACGTTGTTCTTAATTCAACAAAGTAACTATCATTGTACAGCGTTAAAGCAAATATCTCTACCTTAATCAGTAGACAACTACTATTTTTTTATTATTATTATTTGCAATAGAAATTTCCTGTCAGTGACTTTGTCGAGTCCCGCATTTTGCAAAGCTTTGGACAGAAAACGTTCTATGGCTCATTTCTTCAATAGAATCGAAGCAAAATATGCACTGTCGTTTTGTCTGATAACTGTTACAAATATTTAATTATTTTAAACCTCTTTAAGCATATAGCTTAGTGACCAAAAATTAAAATCACTTTCAATTTAAATATTGGTACAAATTTTATTATTAAAAAAAATATTAAGTCAATTCAACGGGAAATATTTACCTTAACATTGAAACGCAGTGTTGGAAATAACAAAGTTTTTATACAAATACAATACCGATTAGATACAACAAATATATTCTAGATCAAAAAATCTATAACTTTAACTATTATAAAATAACTAGATTATATCATAGTAACAACATTAATAAACTTTATAAGAATAAAGGGTTAATAAAAGTGTGTTGTGATCGTGCAAATACAAAATGGCGATGGTAGTGTCGCACAAATCGAAACTGTGTATGTGTTCGCTGGTGTTGTTAGTACTAGTGGGTATCGGACTGGCCGTCACATCTACACTTGGACTGTTTGATAAAAAGGAGCATCCTCAATTAGGAACAGCAGAAAAGCTCAGCCAGAGCCAGAAACCTACACCGCGAATAGTTGACAGAGTAAGTATTTAATTACATTCACTTATCTAAATATGCATCTTTCATGCTGTTAATATGTGTGGATCCTGCTAAATAATTTTAAACCACTTCCAAACAACCGATTGAACTGTTTGTTTCAGCACTTTTAATTCTATTGATTACAACCTACATTAAGTTTTATTAGTAATGAACAAGGCTAAATAAAAGCTTGTTTTTATATACCTTGACTAATTATTATATATGAGGATGTGTTAAGACAATTAATGTTATTGGAAAAGCAAAAAGGTCTTATAAACAAATATATTGTAATTAATAAGTAATTGAAAATAAATATTTGTTTATTAAACTTTTATTTGTGCCCAAGTAAATCGTAAAAATAAGTTTTCCGGTGTAAATATTTTGCATCGTTCTTTTAATCAATTTAATCAACAGCCTAATTGCAATAGTGTAATATATACTATAGTATATATACTGTAGATAATTTTATTTATCATTATTATTATTATTATATTTATTATAAACTGTAATTCATTTTATGTACTGTAATCAATTTCTGACGTCACCTGTTTTTACGTAGATTGCCGGCGATTTTTAATTCAAGTGATTTTTCGTTTGGTAAATCCACGAAATGTAATAAGTTTTAGAACGGTTAACTCAAAATACTAGTAGAATAGCAAAATTATCATTATATGTATATGTTGTAAATTTCATTTGAGAAGAAATTTCTTATTCTTTCTTCACAAGAGACATAACGACTTCGTTCCCAAGTTTGTTGGCGCATTGGCGATATGATTAATGGTTAATATTTCTCATATCACCAATATCTATGGGTCGGGGTGACCACTTAACATTAGCTGGTCTATTAGCCCGTCCACCTACCTATAACATAAAAAAATAAAATCTTTTACTAGTTATATGACTGTTACAATACGATTGTTGCCTCATAAAAATGTATCGATCACATCGAAATCAAATACATATTGTAATATTTATTGTTTGTATCGTATGGTATCTTATTCATTCATTTGTCAAAGTTATTTCAGTCACAATATTTACTATATTCCCGATTTCTTATTTTTTATCTGTAAGTAATATAATAGCTACAGGAGTTATTATTTATTTATTATTGTTGTAATTACGTACTTCTTTGTATGTAGCATGTGTTGCGTATCAAGAAATTTTCCGAAATAAATTCGCAACAATCCGATATCTCACTGTGACTAAATTTTTCATTGTACAAGAGTAGGGTGATCGATCCATAAAATACAATAATATAACCTTTACACACATCTGATCTGTCCCAAATCACTATTATACGAAATAAACGACCGACGATCGTAATATATTGGTTTAATGAAAACCAAATATAAAGTCTTTGAACCGAAACGATAACTCCGTTAACGAAATGTCCGTCCCTTATTATTAAACCGTTATTAAGGGAAACCAATTTATTTAGAGCCCTAACGCAATAAGAAGTCGACTTTTTGACTCGACTTAATTTTTATAATACTTTCTTACTACTTTATATAATATAATAATTTTTTTTATTTACTGTTTAGAAATCTTGTAATTATCATAGTTTTTCATTAAAAGTAACTGATAATTTATATACATAAAATTTGTACAGACATTTTTATAAAATACAAAATTAAATAAAAATTAATTTAAAAATTATAAATAATATATCGCGGATTTTACAAAAAGAAAAAGAAAACTATAATATTATATCACTCGCAACTCGCATGTTTAATTTAAAAACAAATAAATATGGACAGCTTATATATAAAATTACAGCATTTCGTTTACCTTTGATCACCGTACCAAAGTAAATTATTGACAAGCAAGAACAAACACGTTCGAATAAATACTATTATTTACTTAAGAAGTATAATTTGAAGGTCATATTTATCATACTTTTGAAATGAAATGCTTCCGATTCTGTTATTAAAAGTAGTCTGTCACGTATACCGAGTTACAAGCGGTCCGATATTATTTGAAATATCCACAAATATAACATACTTTTGTTGAGACTATAGGAACAAAGTCTAGCTAGATAGTTATTGGATTATTTCTTGGAAACCTTTTCCAATCATATAACGACGAAAAATATAACTTATCGCAATGAACGTCATTGCGATAATAAAATCCATCTAGTTTTTATGTGATGCATACACACATTAACCAAGACACAGACTAAATTATCTAGAATTCAAGAAAGGTATTTTCACTTCTTCGTTAATAACGAACATCTGATTTATTATTATAAGCTATAAACATTGCGAGCTTAGTGGTGGTAGGGCTTTGTGCAAGCTCATCTGGGTAGGTACCACCCACTCCTCAGATATTCTACTGCAAAACAGCAGTACTTGGTATTATTATGTTCCGTTTTAAAAGATGAGTAAGCCAGTGAATTTACAGGCACATAAAATCTTAGTTCCCAAGGTTGGTGGCGCATTGGCGATGTTTAACATAACATGGCGATGGTTAACATTTCTTACAATGCCAATGTCTGTGGGCGTTGGTGACCATTTACCATCAGGTGGGCCATATGCTCTTCTGACGACTTATTCTATAAAAAAAAAACTACTTATGGCTATATAACAGAAGTCAACAAAAAATCAGCAATGCTATTCTTTAAGAGCTTACATAACATACAGAAAATATTATTTTAAAACCGAAAAACTGTTGTTTATATGAAGTATTTGATTACTGGGCGTGAAATACAATATGTCGTCATCTAGTCATAATCACAGTATAATGACGTATCTGCAATACAATAATATTACAGCAAATTGTCTTAAGTTTTAAATAGGCGTTTAATAATTACTGATTGAATTATGTAGAAGAGCCAAGATGGTATAGGTAAGAACGCGTGAATCTTAACCGATGATCGTGGGTTCAAACCCGGGCAAGCACCACTGAATTTTCATGTGCTTAGTTTGTGATTATAATTCATCTCGTGCTTTATGGTGAAGGAAAACATCGTGAGGAAACCTGTATGTGTCTAATATTATATTGTGTATAATATTATCTATATTCACTGAAATTCTGCCACACGTGTAATCCACCAACCCGTATTGGAGCAGCGTGGTGGAATAAGCTCCAAACCTTCTCCTCAAAAAGAGGAGAAATGGCCTTTAGCCCAGCAGTGGGACATTCACAGGCTGTTACGGTACGTTTACGGTAATGTTATGAATTTTCAATTACTGAAGAATTCTATCATTTTGCTTACATAAGAAATTATTTACATTAAAGCCTTTAATGTATACAAATAAAATTTAAAAAGTACAAATCATGACCCCGTGGCAAGGTGGCAAATTGCTGGCAGCATTTCCCCTTTTAATCGAAATTCCGATCCTTTGGGCGAAAAATGAACCCGCCATCTTGTCACCAGTAAAGGCAATAAGACGAGATGTTGTATTTTCAATAAAAGTATGTATGCCATATCATGGTAATAGTGTAAACTATTACCATGATATGGCATTTACTAATAGAAGTTTAAGAAGTTGCAAAGAACAGCGCAATACCTGCATTCATACGATTTATTTTCAGTATGTTAATTATATAATTAAGGAACATTTGACATGTTCCGGAATGAATATGGTTTCCATCAGAGAGCGATACAATCTGCGACGTTAATTTGGCACGTCTCCAGAATTAAACAAATAATAATAAACTTTATTTTGTTTCTAAAAGCTTCATTATTGAAAGATGCATATACAAAATTATAACCACCATAACATAGTAATTAATTTCATAAAACGTCCGAGGTTTTTGAAGGGACCTTATGCAGACTTATTTTTGAAACAAAGAAAATTTACAAGTATTTTTTGTCAAGCCACTTTACTTTTCTAGGCTTTTATGTACATACTACATAAAAAGAAAGAACAGGTCAATGTAAAATGGTTTCGAGTTAAAGGCTATTAAATAAGAATCCTGCGACCTATAAAATTAATGGGATTCGTATGTTTTCTGAAATGGCTCGGAAAGATGGTGCCTTTAATCTTTGTGTGGTGACTTTCATTACATACTATTTTCTATTTCAACGATGATTGTCTCTATTTAAAACAGATTTCATACAATTGTAAAATAAAATCGGAAAAATGGTTACATTATGAATGTAGTTTTTATGTATGGACGCTTTATACGAAATTAGTATAATTTTAAGTTTATAAAGTAAAACATATTTTTGTGGGTAAAAAAATCCTTTACAATATATTATGTATATAATTATTTACATGAAGAGCAGCTTAAATTACATAGCACAATATTAATTGAAAAGTTAATGACTAGATTTTACATTTACGTTAATATTAGGTCCGTAAAATTAGCGTTTTGTCGTACTGACCACTTTGATCTGAAATATCTCCTCTTTGGTTAAGAATTCCAAATTCAATTTTTTTAAATTCATTTATTTGGTACATTTGAGTTTTGAAAACAGTCATTCATTTGTTTTTTCCTCATTATTTTTTCTTTGGCGTCGCTTATAACCGTACAATGGAAAACATGAAATATAGGTACATTTTCGAGTACGAGCTCTACCGTGGCACCAGTGCTGCAGAAACAGCTCGAAGGATTAATGATGTGTACGGCGCTGGTATCGCAAAAGAAAGCACAGTACGTTTTTTGTTTCAAAGTTTTCGTTCTGGAAATTTCGGCCTTCAGATCCCGTGGACAGCCGGAGACCAAAGTGAAAAATGAAGAATTAAAGGCTATTTTGGAAGCGAAAAAGACCTAATAATTAAAAGAGGAATTCATTTTATATCTTTTGATAGAATTTATTTATAAATGTATAATACTCTCCTTATACTCTTTGTACTACGAAAAGACGATGGTTTCACCTTTTAGCTAAAAGAATAAGTTTGTGAGTTAGTTACCAGTAGAGAAAACTTAGCTCCTGAATTGCTGAACCTATCATTTATATTTTTTAATAAAGTTATTAAGATTACTTACCTCTGTCTTGTAAACCTAATAAATCTTGAAAATAACTGAAATAAAATATTCAGGATTATGGACTTCCGTTATCTTATGAGATGTTTGACAATAAAAAAAATTATTATGCTGATCGTAGTATTTCTCGCAATTTATAGTATGTACATAGTAGTATTATTTTAGCAATAAATAGTTTTTTCATATATTCACATTTGCGTCATCGCCATACGTTTTTTAAATCACAAATAATATTTTCTTTGTGTTATTGTAATAATAAAAGTGTTCAGATTTTTCCTTGTGTAATAAATTTTATAACGAAATCGAATGTCAATAATTTTTCAGTTTTAGAATAATCCACAAAAAGCCGAGCTATCAATTTTATTTACATGTCAAAACCATTGTGCAGGCCGTTGAATATCTCGTTCGTATGAACCCTTATAAATCATGTTCGGGATAAAATTAGTATTATTTCTGGCTCACGTCATTACGGATTTTCTATTTTATCGCGGGTCGAAAGGACCGTTGCAGATATTTTTCATTGCGGAACAAACGTGTCGATAAAAGGGGTAGCCCGGCCACCTGTTCTGATATTATTATTGCCATAATAAAATATTAAAAAATTACGTACAAGTCACAAAAAACCCTATCGCATTTTAACAGCTTTTATTATGTTAATATTGAAGAATTACTTGTAATGATAAAATATAATAACAAATATATTTAATCATATCAGCTCCAGATTTTGTTATCTTCATTAGTTGTACTAAATTCAATTGCGTATATATGAATCACATGTACGTTAAGTTAGTACAAAAATATATATAGAATTTGTTAATAGCTTGTTTATAGCGTCATCTAACATTGTATCGACAATAAATCCAAGTCTGAATATAATTTATGTAAGAAGACTTTAAAAAGCACTTCTGAAACATATCAAAGGATTTATTGAACGGTAACTTATAACCGGTTCGCAATGTAGATTCTACCCAAAAGAAACGACTAAGAGTTATTATTTTGCTCAAATACATCTTGTACATATTATATAATATGTTATATACAATAAATGATTTGCCTACCTATTAAATTTTGTGAATGGTGAATAGTATCACACCGATATAATTATATAAGCTCTGTGTTAAAATTGAAAATATCTGACAAAATAACTTTTTATTGGCCCGACATTGAGTTTGGACGTGGGACTATGAGGTCTGCAGCCTAGCAAGCCACTAGACATACGAGTCATTATATTCTAAGATGCCCTTTCTTAGTAATACTACTCTGAAAACCCATTCGACATTTATCCTTGTGTGAGGCTCTCTGATAAAAGATCCAATACTAATCTGTCACGTCCCCTTGTCTCAGGACTCATTTGTATTACTCATGACACGCTTCGCCACTTCAACATGCGATATATGTTATGAAGAATTAATTAATGTTAAAACCCGGTATTACGGATATACCATTTTCATATTCAACATAAAAAATAACAAATGCATAAAACGTATACCAGAAAATGCAGCACGTTTCGAAGAAAGATTTATTATACATATAGTATTAATATATAGGTAACTGCGCTTCGCAGTTTCACCCGACAGTTTAAACTACTGACGTGACAGGCGTGAATATCACGTTCTTGAATGTAATGAAAAAAATAGTATTCCTTTCTTACAAATAATTATATTTTATTACTTTTGATCATTTTAATTATTATTTTAAAAGCGAACTCGTTACAGCGAAACAAAACGCCGAGACTGACGCCCCTGTCCAGCAATAAAACGTTCGCAATGTGGAATTACTTTTTAAGCCTTTGGAGCTCAGTACTATGAAAATCGAGACAAGAGAGAACACATGAACAGAGACTCCTAGTTCTTATTGCGTCAAGAATAAGGTCTAAATTTAAAGAACAGGTGTGCTTATCAGATGCTCACGTATACGTTCGTTGTACGTATTTTTAATTAAAAATCCCGCAAATGTGAAAATTGTTTCCGTACAGTTTGACAAAATGTTCGCGATACGATCAGTACAATGTAGGTAATGTTTTGTTATGAGTGGTCAATTTATTTTAAAATGAAGAGATATGTATCCTCTTGGTAGTATTTTTTATATATTATCAATTTTTTAGTACTCTAAATATATAAAAATATTTATTATTAATCAGTAAGTAGGTAATTTTATAGATCAAAAAGAGTTAACGTTTCTGAATAACAATATTTTAGATACTTACTTGAGAAAATATTTACATTTGTAAGCATTCTTTATATTACAAACCGATTGGCTGGTTAACTACAGTAGTCTTTGAGTAATTTAAAATTATCTGTTTAATAAGAGTATGTGGAAGTGATGGATTACGTAAGAGTTTTATTTTCTGTTTTTTAAATATATTTTTTAAAGAATAGGAAGGTGGACGAGCATATGGGTCACCTGATGGTAAGTGGTGACCAACGCTCATAGACATTGGCAATGCGCCACCAACCTTGGGAATCAAGATGTTATGTCCCTTGTGCCTGTAATTACACTAGCTCACTCACCCTTTAGACCGGAACACAACAATACCAAGTCCTGCTGTTTAGCGGTAGAATATCTGAAGAGTGGTTGGTACCTACCCAGACGAGCTTGCATTAAAAGCTCTTCCACCAGTATTCAATTATAAAATTGAAGTGGAATTAAGGTTGATTCATTAGTGCTATCATTATTTAACTAAACTAGAGGTGAAGAGCGAACTACTACTGCTACTACTAGGAGGTACCAAATAAAAAAAATACTTATTAAAAATGCGAAAGTAACTCTGCCTGTCTGTATGTCTTTTACGGTTTGACGGTTACACCTTTAGTATGAAGCAATCTTGAATCTCAAGGAAGGACAAAGGTTACTTTTTATACCTAGCATCTGTCACCCCGTCCCTAACACGTTGATGAATACCTAATCCTAGATCCAAGAGATCCTTGTTTCAATTTGAACCTGCGGTTGACGCTTAAATTAGGATATTCCCTCTGAATTTCTTGGTTCTGCAATACCCAGTATTTCAAAGTACATTACATATAGAACACGTATTTCACGTATTGAAATTGATAATGTAATATTCTCACAATTTTAATAGCTTTTAATTATTTTTTATATTTTATTTCTAATGATTTTGCATGTATAAATGATGGTTGTTTGACTCAGGACGGTTTAGTGCAAAGGCGGTAGGTAGTGTAGTTACTAATTGCACTACCTCCTTATTTAACATGTATACATTTGTGTTTTCTATCGTAACTTCAGTTTATAGACATTTATTCCTCAAAAAGACAAAAACAGTCACTTACATAAGAAATGTTTACAATTTAAAAGAAAATATTATGCAGGTAGTTCGTCGTTCTTGTTATATTAATAATCTTGTGAATGTAATATGATATTAATCTAATTATAAAAAAGTAATCTCGTTACGAGTATAAACAAAAGAAAATAATAATTGAACTGGTAAACAATACGTTGATAGTAGGTGTGTACATAAATTAAAGTAAGTCTTTATAACATATTGTGCTATTTTAGATTTAAACATTTGCATTGAGTTACAATTTTTAATTATTGGAGGTAATCTGTTATAAATCTGCGCACAACTTTATACTTAATAAGCAACAAATATTTAAAATCCATGTGATCTACGCAGTTTCTTAAGCTACATAATATTATTATTTAACTATTGAGTAAAAGAAATGTTTTATAACTACTTTGAAGGCGTCAATCGAATCTTAAGTTACTATCTAGTTTTCTCTTTTGCAAGTATAATTAACGTCGACACAGTAGTGGCAACTTTCCAGCTCAACATTTCAACTTTGTTTAACTCTAACGCTAGTCTGAATGCACTTGATAATTAAATCCTACTTTTTGCTACCTCTGAAGCAGCTATCAACAATATTACTGACCTGCTTTAGTAGTTTATCCTTGCTTGGTCTTGTTACGGCTTTGACATTTTATCTTTCGACAGGCTTTGTTTGAAACATCCTTCCATCCTTCTAATCGATTTGCTGCATAAGTATATAAATACTAGATGCCTTGAAGTATCACCTGCGTTAAACTTTGTATATATATACAAAGTTATATATATAAAAGCTGTATATAGTGTTTGTTAGAAAGATTGTCATTTATAGATACTGCCTTGCTCCTTAAAAATGTGTACCTGATGTATGTAAAAAGCCGAGATGGCCCAATGGTTATAACGCGTGAATCTTAACCGATGATCGTGGGTTCAAACCCGGGCAAGCACCACCAAATTTTCATGTGCTTAATTTGTGTTTATAATTCATCTCGTGCTTGACGGTGAAGGAAAACATCGTGAGAAAACCTGCATGTGTCTAATTTCATTGAAATTCTGCCACATGTGTATTCTACCAAACCGCATTGGAGCAGCGTGATGGAATAAGCTCCAAACCTTCTTCTCAAAAGGGACAGGAGGCCTTAGCCCAGCAGTCCACAGACATTACAAGCTGTTACTGTACTGAACTAATGTATGTAAATACATTAGTATATCGTTATTAATATGTATTAAAAATTAGACGACATTGAAAACTATATTTCTTAAAAAGTTTTTTTTTTTAATATTACTACGCAATGATTTATTTTCGGAATCATCCACATATAGTTACACAAAAAAGACAAACTTTTTATGATTTAAAAAGCGCATGTCCCATCAATTAAAAGTTTTTTTTTTAACTTTTTATCATTTTTAAGAAATATCCAACGATACTTTACTTGAAATTAATATACATGAAACTAAGCGTTGGACTAATTTCTCCATTCCTTAATTGCATGTATATCCTTCATTGCGTTCTTAATTTTACTATAGATAATAATAATAGGAAGAGATCTCCGTTAATTGACTTTTGAATTCATCGGTTTAACATGTATGAGAAAGCTTTTGAACGTATAACTTGTACAAACTACTTAACTTGACAAAAACATTTCTATGAATATATTTTTGAATCATTTTTACGATTAAAATAATTTTGAAATTCGTTTATTAAACAACATAAAAATTGAAAACGAAGTCAAATTCGATTAATTTTTTAATATGAGTTTGATATTTCGATGTGTAACAACTACATTTAAGGCACTTCCTACTTGGAGAATTCCAAGCCAAATATTGCAGAATACAACACTTGAATTCCTAGTACAATGCTCGGAAGTCGGTCTAGTTTTAGTCGTAATTAGTCCGTGCTTCTCTCAGATTCAACTAAGCCGTATCAAAGAGACCCAGAGGGGAGAGTTCGTCTGTAATGAGTTTTAACACCTCCAACATCTGCGAGTATTTATATTGCATTCCTGTTTTAGCTAAATCTTAATCACTTCAAAGGAATGTCACTTTTGTCCCAAGGTATTTGGAATGTAGTTAATAAATATCTTTGATCGATGTTTATTTATTTATAGCATTTAAATCTTTACTAATATAACAAAATGTATGTTTGTTTTTTTTTTTTTTTTGTTTGAACGCGCCAATCTCTGGAGCGGTTATATCAGATTTAAAAAACCTTTTTGTTTTTTCTTTGCTATTCTTGAGAAAGGATATAGGCTATTTAACATAATAGAATAGTTTTACCTGCCTTTACCAGCTGAAACCGCGCTTAGCCACTACTAATATAATAAAAAGTCCAGTCAATAAATATCCTTTATACGGATTCGGGGTTAACAATGCGTCTGTATTGAATCACCTTAAATACGGATTTTAAATCTTATCTAGTAGTTATCTTATAAGGCGAATGTAACGGTCCTAAAATCAAATCTAGATTATGTCAAGTATCCAGGAGTTAAGAAGTTGGTAGTTTTACCCTCGAAAAGCACGTATGCAGCTTTGTAAATCCTGCATCTGATACATCTCTGGTCATATTGAATTACTACTACCTCATCCCTCACACACATGCACTACAGCTGTATCTATTGCGCATTTGGTTAGTCTTGTTTGATAATGGACGTTGGGGTCGAAACCGGAGAATAATAATACAGAAATACGACAATTATATACATTGGTGTATATAGTTTGAATAAACAATTAGAACCGTGTATATAATGTTCCGTTTTTAATATGCCAGATGCAAGGCAACGAAATACTTACTTTACTTACATATACGGTTAGATATTGAGAGTAACTAGGATTGTTTTTAAGAATTCCTAATTCCATTTTCCTCTCAAACTTGAGTAAAACTCGCTTGCAGAGGACGACAATAGCGCAAGGGCATCGAACCATTGACTTTAACATCGGTAGACAATCCGTATTACGTTGAACAATTGAATCTAACTTACGTATTAATTGTAATTTGTAATCACCTAATAGAAATGTATTTAAGAAATTGCGTATTTTTTTTTTTTTTTTTTAAAGCTTCTTAAGAATTTATAGCATTTAATTTATATTTTATTCTGAAAAAAAAAAAAACTCAAAAAGTATTTTTGAAATTAAATGTATATAATAAAATGAAGAATGTAAGTACATTATGTATGCAGAAATTAAAGCACTTTATAGCAAAAGTAAAGTATTAATACACACCTACTTAATTTTTTTTTCGTTTTGTGGTTGTCTGATAGAGAATGAAGTAAGTCCACCTTATTTGTGATTTCATTTAGTTGTATTAAAAAGTATTAATACATAAAGTAATAATAGACATGTAACAATAATTTGGACTTGTGGGATTTTGAATAGGAATCGTATCGAGATATTTATGAATAGCTTATACTTTTTTTTTTTTTATATAGAATACGAAGGCGGACGAGCATATGGGCCACCTGATGGTAAGTGGTCACCAACGCTCTTAGACATTGGCATTGTAAGAAATGTCAACCATCGCTTACATATCCAATGCGCCACCAACCTTGGGAACTAAGATTTTATGTCCCTTGTGCCTGTAATTACACTGGCTCACTCACCCTTCAAACCGGAACACAACAATATCAAGTATTGCTCTTATTATATAAATACTTTTTATTATTTATTTTTGAAAAAAATAATGACTTAATGAGTTTTCAAACAATATCAAAATATCCAGGATGTATCTATTGTTATACAGGATTTTGTACTTAAACTTGAGAATTAAACAATTTTTCATTTTCTTCTTAAGTAATCTTAAAAGTTTAGCGTCCTGACCTTTTTGAAGGTGAACCATTATTATGCTTTTATGAAAGAGCCTCACAAAAGACACAAAGGCGGCTAACCGCGAACTAAGTAATTTGTCCAAATATTTTGTTAACAAAATTCGAATCCATTTCAGTCTATAAAGCCGCTCGTTATTGTACGATTTCATTTTATAGAAACAGAATAAAACAAAGGGCGAATATTAAAAAAAAATATAAATGAAAAAGGTTTTATTGCAATGGAAAGGAATGTTATCCATCTTCTCTTATGACAGCGACACTAAGAGCATCGATGCCAGAAATAAATGAACTACGGTCTCGGTGTTGTATTTAACTGCTTGTATGTGATCCAGGTGCCAATTTGCACTGGTCACGACCACGATCCTGCGATTCAGTTCAGTTTAAATTTAGTGCGTCGCTGCGCACGCGTTGATTGACACGCGCTCTCGCACGCATGCGTGGAATACGTACCTATGTTTAAATGTAACAAAAAATAAATATAAAAACATTAGTGATAAGTGATCAAACTTTTATAAAAACATTTAATTATATTCTTATATGATCAATTTAAAGGTTTATAAATTAATTAAACGCACTAATAATAATTAACCCTTATCAAAAATATTCGCAACTTCACGGACTGTTCAATTAAATTCAAATTTGGAACACTTATTGAAAAAAAAAATGTATTCAAAAGATTTGTAATAATTTTTCACAATATTCGTATTTCGAATAAAATTTACGATCGATAAAATGGCAATTAATATGAGGCATTGGAGCCGCGTGTTAACAGTGCTAATTATACAGGGTGCGTTTCAAGAACTGAAGCTCTATGGATCTCCTTCTCAAGCTGAGGTGCAATGCGTTAATACTTTTGAGGTAAGTTACATTTTTATACTATCCATTCCAATGTATCTCAATCTTTAGAACGATCCAAATTTAAACTTTAAATAACACAAATTACAACACTATTTTAAACTAAATGTTTTGACTGGATTAGAGTTTTGCTTCTTTTATTTTTAATAGTTTTTATTATTTTTTAATTTATATTTTATGTAAAATGATTATAAAGTCCAATTTACTTCAACGACATTTTAATAAAATTTCTACAGGAAATAGACAGAAGCAGTGAGGGCGACGAGATAGATATTGACAATTTCTTGGTGACTACTTGATTTTTTTTAGTATCTATGTTCGCTTCAATTCACCAAACGCTGAGCTATTCGTTAACACATCGATATAATTTTATCAATGAATTGTATTTTTTTATATTCTATTATAAAAGTGTTAATTGTCTGTTTGTTCGAACATCACGCAAATACAACTGTACCGATTTTGAGAAAACTTCTTGTTTAATTACGAGACAAGATCTCAAAATAGGTCCAGTAGCCACTATGATTTGACTTAAAAACTAGTATACAGTATTTTATCTTGCTATAATACGAGCTCGAGATATAACAATAAAATCACCAACGAAAAATGCAAGATGAAGAGAATAAACTATTAATTAAATTTGGTATAAAACCATTATTACCAATTATCGGTTGTTTGTTTCAACATTTTATTACAACATTAGGTATAGGAAACCATGGAGTGTATTATTCTATAAAAATATTAAAAAATATTATTAAATAGCTGATCCTCACGGCTCCATTCGAGTCAAAAATATTTTCTTTACCGTTTTTACTTATTGGCATGGCGCGATGATCCAAAATGGATCTTGGCCGCAGTCAGAGAACGACCACTCTGTCCTGCTGCCATCCACTGGGCTGCTGTGCCAGCCTTGCAAGCCCTTGCAGATCATTCTCCTACGACACTTTAGACGCATTACGTTCAATGTAGGCTTTACTCGTGATGAGCTAACGAACAGACACACATCCACATTTATAAAATTAGTCTGATATTTTAAAAAATGTATACGCATTTTGAATTGAGTACTTTTAAATTATTAATAGAATGTATGTATAACATGTGTTACAGTATAGCTACTAACTACAATCGTGACGTCTACTAACACAATGCATTGTGGGTGTCTAATATTGACCACGCTTTGTTTAACAATTGTGCGAAGTTATGTTTCCATTTCCGTTTCAATATTAACATAAATTCTAAAACTAAGCTAACAGGTATATATTAATACTATACAAATAAATATTATAAATAATTTCGTTTCTTTATACGTAATGATTATAAATTAAATATTTGGTAACATAATGGCATAAAAAAGAGGTTATATAATATTTATGTAAGATAATAATAAAAAATACATCTGAACAATTATGTTAAATTATATAATATCTGCAGCGTTAACAACAAACGGCTGCTACACTAATTGTTAATGGTGGTCTATTATGACCATAGAATGCGGTGAGTTCTGAACAATCAAACAAGTCATAAGGACAAATATTTATCATTTAAAGAAGGTCCTATCTTCAAAGATAACACGAGTCAACGCACGCTTTACAATACTGCATTGTTCCCGTTTAAAGTATTATTTCTATTATATGACAGATGAGAATCTTTATATTATAAAAAATAATCTAAATGTCAAACTTTAATTAAATAATTACGAAAATAATGTTTTGTAATACAGATTATATAATTAATTAAAACGGAAAATACTGAGTATATATATATATATATATATATATATATATATATCGCTTAAAATTATTAATCCGGAATTTTCGATAGTACTTTACCTACTTCAACGTTTACGAGTCAATTTTAGCTAATCAAATGTAAAATGGAAACGCTATCAATTAAACTGTAACAACAAAAAATCGATTCGAAACAAAATTGCCATTTTTCTCTATTCAATTACGAATTTCATTTTTTTAACATTCATTCGTTCTGTACATATCTCACAATAATCGTTGAAAAGAAAATAAATCCTAAATAAAATTAAGCACTTACTCACTCACTACACAATGTATACTCAGTCTGTTGCATGCCCGGATTTGAACTCAAAATCAATTTCAATGTACATAATATTTCATATTATACATATAATGTATGTTATAACGTTAACGTTCATGAATTTCCTTGAAACCTAGTCAATTGTTTTGCATCATCAGAAATTAACGTTTCATTCGAGCTGTGAAATTTTATGTAAAAAAATTAATTTTAATATAATGAATAAATTACTTTTATACTATATGACCTATAGGGACCTAAGTTCAGTGTACAAAATACCGCAAAATAATTTCGATAGCCAACGTATTTACTCTGCTACGAGAAATGTAAACGGACTAGGTCCCCGTGCAAACAAATATGTCAGGGAGGTGGGGCGGCAATCATAGGTCTAGTGCACACTAACGATTACAGATCATATATCATCATCGTCATCATTGTATATGAATGTTATTATTCTTGATTCAATAATAAATCAAATGATTTTGATGTTTTTTTGATGTTTTTGAGGTTTTTTCTTATTTAGCTAATGTTTCAAAATCATTATCAAAATGTACATGTTTACATTTTTAATCATCATTTATTTAATCATCGAGCATTATAAATGTTTCGAAATGTATCTTGGTAGGGTGAGCTCACCCTGGAGCTCATATTGGAGATTGTTAGGAATAAGTCAAAGTAAAGTAACCAAATCATAGTAAATCAAATTCTGTACTGTGTTCTATTCTGAACTAAATTTCTCAAAGCTAGAATCGTTTCTGAATTTGACAAAGTTGTTTATTCAAACCGAACAAAATTAAACACAGCTTGTTTATTATTAAAATATAATACGTGAAATTTAAGTTTGCCGGCATGAGGTTAGCTTTCCGAGCGGTCCAAGTAAAACGTAAAAAAATAATGACTACCGCTTATTTTCCTAATTGCAACGAAATAGTTTTTCTTGACATTTGCCTATTGTTTTTTTTTCTGTTACTTTTCTGGAATCCTATTATAGAAACGAATACTGTGCCCCAGAAAGGATTTCTTGGCTTAGCTAAGTCGGAAGCGAATCTTGTCTAATCTATTGTTTTATTCCTATCGCTTTAAACATTTAAACAACTATGGCTTCGACACTTAACTAAAATGGAATTCTCGAAAGGAATTTCATTAAAGGTTATGTTTTTATAAGTACTTACAGATGATAACTTACAAATGTAACATACAGATAAATTTAATAAATAAATAAAAATAATTATGCAAAAGTGTATTCTGAACCTTATATTTTTTTAACGTCGTAATGTTACTATATAAATATCCTGTATAAAATATATGTGTTTACTACTAGAAGTATAGAATTTTCTTATCAATTTAAAACCTTTTTATATTCTCGAGGTATTGACCTTAAGAATCGGCGTACGCGTAACAAACATCGAGTTGTTATTCTAACAAAAAAAAAAAAACAACAATTACAAGTAAATTAATATTGGTTATTGCCGTTAAATCCAGTAAAACTCAAAACAGTAGATATGACGTCATAATTTCGATTCGATTCGAAGACAACATACATTTCGAATACAACATTTGCTAAATAAATTAGTTCCATTAAAAATTCCTACGTGAATTTAAATAAAGCATTTAAATATTTGAAATTATTAAAAATTTTTTGGTTTCAAAATTAAGTCGTACATTAGTGAATATTTATTTTACATACAGCGCATTAGATAGGCGTACAAGCCAGAATTGAAGGTTTACGTAATTCGTATTCATACATCCTCCCATAATATTCAAGAGAACAAAATATCGTACTCCGTACGTATCTCATTTCCGCTTACGTAATCAACATCTCCGAATATTACATATTGACATACTCATGAAAATATAATATATGTTCGTTGTTCAGACTCCATTCCACACTCGTACATAATATATGCATGTATAATGTATGAAGTAATAGATACACCAGTATACGTAATAAATTTTATTATTTATTAATTCTGCTTAAGATTTAAATATATTCTTTTAAGTACATAAATACTAGCTTGTTATAATAATATTTTGTTGTTATTTTTGTGTATATGCCGATGGTGTTTTTATATCAATAAATGAAATAATAAAAAGTATTTCTAACAATATGTTATAATCTATACAAAAATAGCATAATTAAAATTGGAAACAAATAAAATTAATTTAATAGAGAGTAGTCGGCTCAAAACAATTGCAGTTACT
Organism: Nymphalis io; assembly: GCF_905147045.1. NCBI lineage: Eukaryota > Metazoa > Arthropoda > Insecta > Lepidoptera > Nymphalidae > Nymphalis > Nymphalis io. The sequence continues at coordinate 4,642,533 of NC_065903.1, forward strand.
AATAATATTGAAATTAACCTAAATTAATTTTGTTTTAATGTAATAACACGATTATAAAAAGCTGGTAAAATATGATTAACTGATATCACTAAAAATAGTTCAATAATAATATTTAGTTGAAATATATATAAGAATTGAAAGAAGATATTACTTTTATAAAATGGAAAAAAACCACTTTTTTTCCAGTTTGTACAAAAAAAGGTCCTTGTGTATCTCGATCACTCCTTTTTGGAGAAAAAAAAAGCAAACAATATGTCAAACCAAATATTTTCTACTAACATTATATAAGGCTCCATCTACATGTTACAAATACTCAACTCTTTGTATGAAGTAAAAACTTAGACTATTGCTAACGACTCACTAACGACTCTTTTCGAGTTTCGTTAACCATTGTAACTACATAGATCCTTTCTGGGATACTAAATGATTTTACAATGACAAAATAAATCTTATAATATTTAATATAATAAATAACTAAAAATGTAATGACATCTTAAGTAAAATCAATTCATTTACATTACATAGAGGAATGGCAAATAAAGCATACTTTTTTATTTTATAAAAAAACACAAACATTTTATATAAACATAAATAACACGAAACACATAAGCTCAAAGAATGCATTATTACTTGTTAAACTAATAACCTTACTAACGAATATCTATGTAAAAGAATATCGCTAATTATAAAACATAAACGGACGCAGGTGGACCAAGAAGAAGGCGACGCGGAGGGCTCTGGTCGTTACGGCACCATACCACCGTTTCCGCCACCTCCACCCGGCTTAGATGGTAACCAATAACTCTTTGTTTACATTACGTTAAGCCTCCTACTTAAAACAAGGAAATACTTCTCATATATTTTTTAAGTTTATGTAAAGTACGCTTATGTATTCAATTGTTTTATTTGTGTGAGTTTAAATTTTATTACATGCAATTCTGAAAGAACTCACTTCATTACTCACCCGTGAAATGTTGACAACCGACTTACGGTTCGATACTCTACTATTTTGATATGTGTATTCTTCAAATGTTATAATTGTCATGGTCAATGTCGCATATCACTTTCTGACAATTCACGAACTTTTTTGCGTTCTAGTTTCAAGTTTTTTCTCACTGAATAGCTCCACAGCCCATTTGTTTTGAAATCGCTGGACTTATTGCTGCTATTTTTGAACTTTTTACAGTTAAAACAAGTTTAAGCCTCCATTAAACCACACAAATGAAAATACATTTTATAATTACATCAATCAAAATTAATCCATTTAAATATTGTTAATAATATATAATAGACGTTTTTCAGTTGACATAAGTATATATACCAAAATTATGTAGCGCATTATTTTATATGAAAAACATATTAGCAGGGACTACCCTACAACTAGACGAGTTCGTGCGGTTACAGTGTTTGCGCGGATTAACGACTGTTTGTTTTAAGCGATACGTAATTATAGAGGGTGACTTATGAACCCACTACGCTACTAACTACAACTTTGTGTATATGTCTTAGGATTTCAGAGCTTTGTATGCTATAAGTATAACAAGTTCTTGTAATGCAAAGTATTTTGAATACTTTAAATATATACATCGTTTTATTTTTATGCTTGAACTTTGCAAAGCCCTCGTTGTAAAGTTATTTCTAGACTATTGTAACAAAAGAGATGGAACTATACAACTATTTCTTTTGTTTCACGAAAATATTTATTCGCTAGTTTGAATCGTTACTTTCGATACTATACTTTTATAAAGTAATACCTAATAAAATGATCACGTTCGAATTCATTTCACGTATAACTAATACTATAAGTTAGTAAGTCGAAATAAGTTATTGAGTTAACAGTTTCAGTTTTTAGTTATTGAGTTAGGATTATTAGTTAGGTTAGTCCTGGCCAACTGATTAACGAAATCCGATGTCTGAAAGCGGTCATGGAGGACAATATTATAATACTTATAAGAGACTAGTATCGGGCCTGAATGAAGCCTATATGCTCCTAAAAATCATAAGCATAATATATATAGATATAAATTTAATGAAATATAGAGGAAGTTGCATTGTAGAAGTTATAAAATAATTTCGTTTTATTAATTTTACACTATTTATTTTCAGGATATCCCTTACGTCTTCGTGGAGAAAAGGGAGATCGAGGACCGAGGGCAAGATTCAACTTTTATAACTTATTTCATTTTCAATCTTCATAATAAAAATTTGTGCACTTATCTTTATAAAAAATAAAGCAAAAAAATGCTTACAAATGGATCACAAATGTGTATGTTCACCAGATACCAAACATGTGGGATCGGAACGCAAAATTCGCAGTTTTCACACAAAGGCCACCCTCCATTGTTTTGCCACGGGATTTATTGTCTGAGCACCACCTACTGTACGTCTCTTTACAGGCTACGAGACGGATAAGACAAGTTTAAAAAAAAATGGAAACTCTTTTGACTCGATGAAAGTATATCAAGGTCAAATTTATGTGAAACGTTCTTATATAAAGTCACGTGTCGCAATAAAACATTTTCAGTAATAAAATTTAAGATATTAGTATTTATTGCTAAAGACCTCAAAAGTCTGAATAGGTAACATCCGCTTATAATACAAACTATAACTTTGGTCTGGTGTGAAGTACAAGTAAATTGCCTCGCAGCTTAATTAAAAGCACAAGTGCCGGAACAACTGAGTTTCATACTTAGCACTTAAGCGAGCAAAGACATTTCTTACGAAGACTAACATATCTTACAAAGTCTTCAACATTTTAATTGTTATAAGTCAAGACATGAAATATGTGTACATATTAATGCCATACTTAGGTAGGCCTCACTTTTTAATATTTACGTATTAAGTGCAAATGTAATACTACAATTTAAACTTTTAGTATGATGAAATGTAAAGTAAAAGGCTGTTGCAGGCTGTAATAAGGTTATATCCTCGTCTCCTATTAAAAAGAAAGTTTGGAGCTTATTCCACCACGCTGCTCCAATGCGAGTCGATGGGATTCATATGTAATAATAATAATAAGAATAATCTTATTAAGATATGGTCCAACCTTCATCGAGCACGAAATGAATCGCTAAATGTTTGGTTAAGATTCAAATGTTCTAATTTCGGTCCGATTCATAATATTCGTTAAATTTATAAAAGAAATATATTGTTATTATTAATTTGAATGTTCATTATTTTGATAGTAGCTATGGTTATTTTTATATATTTTCTTTTGGGTGTCTAATTTTTCGCAATATAACTTTCATAAAGATTTCTAATCAAATAATACTATGATGTCGTAGGGTTGTAAAGAAGCGTTTCACACCCGTATCATGATATAGAGTCATTATGGAACACTTACTACTGTCTGATCATTAATGTTTAATAGCAGTTGCGCCTGAAGCCGATTATTTTACGTGATTGAATAAAACGTTGCTAATAAAAAATTACATCCGTATCTATTTTTTTTTCTTCCACTTTGAGATTTTTCTAGACAAATATGATTTAAAATAAAAAAATCACTAAATGAAATTGTTTGAAGTTTTAAACTTTAATAATTATCTTTATTATAACGCTAATTATTTACTATATTTATCTCCAGGGACCCCCAGGGGAGTCAATACGTGGACCACCTGGGCCACCAGGGCCGCCTGGTCCCCCAGGACAACCAGGAACTGCAACGACTACTGAAATGTCAGGCTCTGGTGATGATGTAAGTTGTTTTGCTATTGTTAAAATATATTTGCAACTACGAAGTACCTTATAATTACAGCTAGTAGCAAGTAACAATAAGCAATATATATATATATATATATATATATATATATATATATATATATATATATATAAAAAGGCATTTGTAAAATATTAAGATAATGTTATTATTTATTTCAAAACATTTCTTTGTTTCATTGTTACTTATATTAAACGTTATATATAAATAAAAACAACACATCTAGATTTGAATAACAAACCACTTTACAAATAAACTTAGCTTAGCTACTGTTTTATTAAACACTGATTTGAAATTCGAAAGAAAAGACACAGCATTTCAATCTAATCATCCGTTAAGCAAAGTTTATAAGTAAGGCTGAATGTCATCAATTTAGACAACTACGAGTTTTACATGGGTCATATTCGAGGTGCGTAAATGTACGGTATATACATAGGTATATTTATATAAATAATGACAAATCTACGCACATATATATAAGGTATACGTCATTTTCACAGTTTAGGTTACCTTTATTGCACTTTGTCCATAAATTGAATAACATTATCTTAATGAGTCTGTATGATTTTTTTTACAACAGTACCACAATCTAAACTTTAAGATTACAGATATATTATAATTTAATACTTATTTATATATTAATAATGTTAATGTTTGCATTGGACACTACTAGATTACTTAGACCATTCGTTGAAATATTTATTAGCCAGTTTATATTGCTATTTACGTTATAATAATTATATTATGTATATAAAATTATACAAGATTTATATTTATATTATAGACAAAGACTAAATCGGCTTAGTGTCTTTTTTCTGCTCTGTGAATTGATTCTTTTTGTTTGGTTGGTTTTGAGCTAAAGTGTTTTAAATAAAGAAAACGAACTAAGAGTAGAAAAAAAATTAATATAACATATTTTTTCACCAAAATCAATACATTTTTTATTCAAAATCGTACACCAATTACTCTTTATCTCAAAGGAAATGCATAGTCAGCTTAAAACTAGCTTCAGATTCTATTAAAAAGAGTTAAATATGTAACTATTTAACAGATGTATGATGTTAAAGATAATACTGTGAAAACGTTTCAAGTCCCCCCGTGCAGTCTAGACCACAGTGTTCCATTAACCTGCGAGCATCGCTTACTCGTCTATGTAAATATTAGTTTGGTTCAAAGAATAAAAGAAAGGAAGGTATTGATATGGTTACAAGATTAGGACCACATGAGGCGACTAAACGTGTTACGAATAAAAAAAGTTACTGCTGTTTTATATTAAATCTTTTCTATTCTTATACTATTCATTCATTCATCGAGTTTTAAGTTCCCACGTCGGCGCAGAGGACAGATTAAGATATTTATAATATATATTGTGTAATATTTAATCGCTTTTTGCTCATTTCTATGTAACTTGGAGCTATTATCAACTGAAGAGGCCGCGTTGCACGTAGGCGTATCAACCGGACCTGAATAGCCCATTGAAATAACTTCCATACAAACCGTTGCTTGAAGTGAATGTTTCAATAAATTTGCTTCGAGATAAACATTCGTCGTTATATAAGTCATATAATATTTTTACATTTTTATATTTTGGACATATGAAAAATTGATTTTTAATGGGTATACAGAAATGAACAAATTAGAATATATAGTATTGTAATAAGCACGAAGCTATCGAAAAATGTACAAATAAAAAGATTGCATTGATTGATGAACTTCTTCATTTAGTGTCTGACTAAAACTAAGTGAGCACTAAACGTAATCGGTCTTACTTATAAATATTGTTTAGCGGATGTTAAATTCAGCACTAGGTTTTCTCTTTCTTCTTTCTTAACATTTGAAAGAAGAAGATAAGTAATTATTTAACTAATCATCCTCTAAAGTACATTTATAGGTGATGACGGTTTTGTTAATACGATTGTGTAACCTCTCATTTTTTCCGTTTACTAAAACTGCGCTTAATTATATATTTTTTTAAGTATACTAGCAATGCCCCCCATAAGCAGCTTGTATTGCCATCATTACCAAATTTAAGAGCAAAATTTAACTTAATTGGTTGTGTCTAACTGGTTTAAGTTACAGTTGCAAGATTCGGCCCACACCCACTAAAAATTAATTTAAATAAAAGCTTTTTTTACATTATAAGAGATTGACTAGGCATAGTCTGTGAATTCATTTGTCATGTATCAATTAATACTTACATTTGTATCACAATTAAATATATATAAGAGTAAGAGTAGGTAACGCAACTATACTCGTCTTATGTACTGGAAGATAAATAACGTGACGCAAAAACATGTCAATTAATTTTTTTTACTCAAAAGATGTCTGTAATAACATTCTTTCTCTCGAATAACAAAGTATTTCTCTGAATAAAAAACCTTCATGATTTCTTCCCAATTTGCCATCTCTAAAAACACTTATTGAGTAACATAAATCAGCCCTTATTGAAATTCACATCGGCGACATTCTCCTTCATTGTCTTCAATTTCATGACCAAAAATAAAGTTAAATATTCTATATTATAATTTATTTAGTATTACTATTTCGCTACTGTGGTTAATAAGCTTACACGAGCAAATACAATGTGCTATAAGAAATGCAGGTATTATACTATTGAACAAATATCAATAGAAACATATTTTTTCTTTACATATAAAATTTCTCTCGATTTTTAAGCAATTACTATAATTTACGTATGGAAATTTTCAGTCTTCGTACGTTTTTAAATAAAAAATTGATTTTATACAATATGTCTAATATCTCTCTGCATTAATAAACAGAACTCAAATAGCTCATGATCACGACACGCTGCAACTCCCTTTGGTTTAAAGTGTATGATTAAAAAAATGTATATTTTAAATCGTTATAATATGTTTTATTGTCCTTAGAATTTACATAATTTCTAAGTATTATATTTATCTGTTTGTATTTTCCCCCGCTTTTCATGGATTTTAATAGAAGAACAGGGTCGTGGTATGTATAATCATTTGATTGTTTTCACGAACTTTAAAAACGTATGGTATAATTTCAGGTAATAAAATTTAAATTTTTGTATTTTTTTTATGTTTAAGAATACTAAACAAACAGACGGGCTTAAGGCCCGGCAAGCACTATTGTGTTTTCATATACTCGTATTAAATTTGTGCTTACAATTCATCAAGAAATAAATTTGAAGGAATATATCGTAAGGAAACCAGCATGTGTCTAATTTCACTGAAATTCTGCCACATACCAGCCCGCAATGGGGCAGCTTAGTGGAATAAGGCCATTACCTAAAATAACAGCAATCGTTACATACATGATATACATTTTAAACTCACCATTATCAGTAATACAATATTTTATGGTTTTAGCAAATATTTGGCGAAAACTACGCATCGTTGGGTCAATGTGGTTGCAATTCGAGCGTTTTATTAGCACTTCTTGAGAGTGCTCCAGAGCTGCAGGGTCCACCCGGTCCACCTGGCATGGTTGGAGCTGATGGGCGAACTGGTGCACCAGGAATCGCTGTGAGTATTATTTCAAAATATGGTGCATTATTATTATTATGCATTACGTATGAAAAATCTCGAAAAATATTTCATATACAAGTTAATAATATTTATTTTAATAATGAATTTTATTTAAGTCACTTTTTATTTCAATCAAAACACAGGGCCAACCAGGTATGCCTGGTGAGAGAGGACCTATGGGATTGCGTGGAGAAAAAGGTGATCGAGGTGACGATGGACCAAGAGGTCTTGAAGGGCAACCAGGATCAAAGGGTGAGCCTGGTGTAGACGGCAGACCAGGTATCCCTGGTCCAGCCGGTCCACCAGGTCCACCAAGGTCATCTGATTACAGCAATTTCGATGTAAGTATAAATGACAATATCTATACAAATACTTTGAATATATAATTTTAAATTGTATTGTTGTATCTACAAATGTAGTAATAACGTGCTTACTTGTTTTATTGTTAAAGCTTTTAATCTATTTTCCATTACATTCATTTAAGTACAGACTTCTGCGCTTTATAAAGAATTAGATTTTTTTTTATTTCTTAATATATTAATAATATATATGTGTGTATATATATTTATAAATATATTTAGCATTTTCATCATAAAAGCTAATATAGCCTAGTGGGTAGAACAAGTTAATCTTAACTGATAATTAATTGGTGGTTCAAGCCCACTGAATTTCCATGTGCTTAATATGTGTTTATAAGTCATTTCGTGCTCGGCGCGAGGGAAAGTATCGTGAGGAAATGTGCGCGTGTCGGATATAAATCTGCCATATGTACGCCAACTCGCAGTGGAGCAGCGTAGTGGCATAAGCTCCAAAAGTTCTATTCAAATGGAGAGGCTAGCCCAGCTTTGGGACATTTACAGGCTACATTACTTACTCATATTTATCATTGTGTATTAATATTTTCATGCTACCTATATCTGCTTATGTAGTCAAATTGGAAGCCTAGACAAATATATAAGGTAAGTTATTACATAAATGTGTAAAAACATTACTAAGTAATAAAGACTTCGCGAGAATAAATAAAAGAGATCCTTTCTCTTAAAAGAGTAAATATAGATTGTTTAACAGTCAATTTCGTTTACATTAAACGTCATTTCAACGTTAACTGAAACGAATGTCTTTTGGAAACGAGGATTGTCTACTTCAGTAAACAAACCACTTGAACAAACTTTGAAAACGACTTTTCATTCTTGATAGATACACATCGAGGACGCGAAGATAAGAAAATTTATTTCAGCCTTCGTCGCTAAAAGTTTGAGTAAATTTGAAAATAATTTCTGTTTCGTCGAATAAATCGTTTCAATTTTAGATTGAAGATTCTTTGTGTAATGTTATCTTTGATATGATATTACGTCATTCTAATTTTAATTAATTATAAAGCTTTTTACAGTTACATTAAATATACTAAAAATAATATTGTAAATTTTTATATTTTGAAATTGATGTCTATCTTGGGAAATGTTTAAGTATATACGTCAAATACATTAGACTATTTTATTACTTCAGCGAATTTCGCGTCTTTTCTTAGTATTGGTTACGAGTATAAAACTATTATTACTTTCGAACAATCTTTAGATGATTGAGTGATTGATATTGAGCTTAAAATAGTAATAACTAACTGAACGTATATTTTTCAGGAGTCGCTGTTTGGATCTCACGATAGTGCTATTGGCAGACCTGGTGCCCCAGGGCCAAAAGGAGATTCAGGTCAGCCAGGACCAATGGGTCTGCAGGGTGAACGAGGATTCCCTGGTCAGAAAGGAGAAAGAGGACAAATAGGACAAACGGGATCCAAAGGAGATCGTGTAAGTTGTCTTTAAAGAAAATAAGAAGTATAAATTTTATTTTACACTAAAAATAGAGGTTAAGTTATAGTAAATGTTAACGTAAAATAATAATTATATAATTTTTATGTAATTACAAAATAAATGCCGTAATATATTTTTTTAGGGACATCCTGGATCCAAAGGTGACCGTGGATTGAAAGGTGATAGAGGTGGTCCCGGATTTGATGGACGCCCTGGTCTTCCAGGTGCCAATGGTAGAGGAGGAGAAAAGGGCGAGAAAGGTAAAAAAGCTCTAAAATTGGGAAATCTTATGAACTTCTTAAATTTTGCAATTTAAAACAGATGTTAATTTTATGTAATACTAATAATTCAAAACAATTGTTATTTAATCTTCAGGGGAGCGTGGAACACCGGGACCACCTGGCCCACCAACATTGCCAACTGGACTAATTGCCTCAGAAGAATCAGGATTCCTTGCGTCTAGTACGTATATACATGGTATATTATATGAATCATAGTTATTTACCATTCTATTTCAGAAAAACAATAATCAATAAAATAAAACGATATTCTATGCATGTTTAAAGCAGTGATATTAAGAATGGAATATTTAATGTCGTTAATAATTAATGGGTTGTCATGTGTAATTATATTTTTGAATATTTGCATTGAACTTAAATATCATTTTAGGTCAACGACAAATAGCTAGGGGTGACAAAGGTGAAAAGGTAAGTATTCTATATAAATTATAAAATGATTATATTTATTTGTTTTAATTGATTTTTATCTCTCTATTTACAATTAGGGCGAGAAGGGAAGCCGAGGTAATGATGGCACTCCAGGATTTCCGGGCAAAGATGGCAAACCCGGTGAACGAGGTGATATTGGGCCATCAGGAATGCCCGGTATTTCAGGTCCACCTGGATCACCAGGACTTAAAGGCGAAAGAGGTGAAAGAGGGCCACCGGGTCCAGTTAGCATAACTTCAGCTACAGGTGCTGAGATCTTTACTCTCAAGGTAAATTGGAATTATATGCTGAATCAATTGGAAATTTTAAATAGCTTATTGTTGTAAGCATAAACATTCGTCTAATTTCGCTCTTAGCCTTGCTTTATATCCAAATAGCATCTTCGGTTTATGTTATTTTAGGGTGACAAAGGTGATGCTGGCTTACGCGGTAGAAGAGGAAGACCTGGCCCACCCGGTCCAAAAGGTCCTCAAGGATTCCAAGGCGTACCCGGGCCACCAGGCAAAACTGGTGATAAAGGAGAAATTGGATTACCTGGATGGATGGTTAGTTTTTATTTGATTCTAATTATTGCATACAGTTTATTTTTTATTAATTCATATTTTTATATTTATGTTGCATGCTATTCAGAATACGAAGGTAAGTGAAAGTCGTAGAAATATAATAATAAATAAAGTAAAGTTTTCTATTTTATTAATATAAATATTATTGTAGGGACGTCCAGGTACGTTGGGACCTCCTGGAGTGGCTGGACCTGTGGGACCTAAGGGAGAGAAAGGTGATCCAGGTGTTAACATTTTAGATGTTTCAATGGTTAGTAATTTTATAGCACACTTATTCTCTTTTTATTTTATTTTTATACTTTATTAGAAGGTTTCGAATACAAAGGCACAATTTAATTTAGAAATATCATATCTCATTTCTGAAGAGAAAAGGTTTTTTTAAGTATAACTTGAAAACTAAGATTAAATAAAATCGTTAAATTTTGTTTGTAAAAATTTATTTTTGCATTTAAATATTTTTGAAAGACCGCATAAGAAAAAATATTATGTTACACAGTTCAAAGGAGAAAAAGGCGATCGTGGAGCTGATGGTATACCAGGATTAAAAGGAGCTCAGGGACCAGCTGGTCCGCCAGGTCTTCCAGCAACTAGATCTGAACCCATTCAGTACGTTCCTGGGCCCCCTGGACCACCGGGTCTTCCTGGATCACCCGGGATCCCTGGTATATCAATAGTAGGTCCGAAAGGTGAACCCGGTGTTAATTACATTGAAGAACCAGTTCATGGCAGTACGAAGTTTTATGGTAGACCAGGTAAGCATAATGTCTTAAGTTGAAACTTCACATTTTCATTGTAAGTCTAATTATTGTTTCTCACCCACGCTGCTGCATTACAGTCCCGAAAAGTCCACTTGATGAATTAAAGGCTTTAAAAGAATTGAAAGATCTTAAAGATAGAAACAGAGATCGTACAAGTAAGTATTGATAAAGTTCAACACATTTGATACAATTTCATTATTTAGCTCTTAAATTTTATGTAGTAAAGTTATTCAAGAAACATATAATAGTATATGATGAAGTAAAAAATAATTTTAACCATTGATTTTAATTTCTAGCATACCCTGGAACCGAGTCGAGATCACATTATGAGGAACCTAACACAAACAAAAATGTTCCTGGTGCAGCTGTATTTTCAACGACAGAAGAAATGATGAGGGTATGTTTATTTTACCTATATAAAAAATATAAGTATTTATTTTTTTGGTTAGTATACAGAAATATTTAATGAATGTGTAATAATGAAACAACTGTTAACTTTGTTCATTTACTAACTTAAAAACAAAACAGGTATATATATTAAGTGAAAAAGAATTTTATTTGAAATAAATTCCATTTTAAATTTTGATGATAGCAATTAAATCTTTAAATGCTTGAAAATGTAACTAAATAATCTCACCTTTGAGTCAACAACTCCATCTGTTTAGGAGAAGATCACACCAGTTTGCTTTATTCCGGGTTGATGTAAGAACGTAGGACAATAATTTTCTTTCTTCTCTGTCCACCGATTCGTGGACCTTCACTACCAAACTCAAGGTGAAGTATAAAAACTGATTGGACTTGTGAGTGAAGGTTAATTATGGGTTCGAACCTGGGCAATCCACTATAACCACTGATTTTTCATGTGCTTAATTTATGTTTAGAATAATTTATTCATATGAACTTATATGAATTAAATATTTATTTAATTGCACTAGCTGGCGTCATCAAGTCCACTGGGTGCATTGGCTTATGTTATTGAAGAACAAGCTCTTTTCGTAAAAGTGAATTCTGGCTGGCAGTATGTTTTGGTAAGTATGTCAGGAAGAAATATATGTATGTCATTATTTCTTATTAACCCGCGCATAAGATGATAAGATTTAACTTATGTTCGAAGATTTAATTCAAATTTCCTTAAATTGTTAAATAGAATTTCACATTAAACTAAATTTTAAAAAATATCCAAAACCCAAAACATAATAAGCCTTATAAAATATACTTAAAGTTGAAAGAATGTTTGAAAGCATCCTATATGATTCAGATTATATTGATTCATTGTATGAAAACTCCCATATTTTACAGTAACTGACACCTTTTTGAAGAATCGTAAGTGTGATGTAGTGAACACGATTTTTGCAATTGTTTAGTCCTACTGTATCGTTCTTTTATGTACAATTTAGAAATGAATTTGAATTGCAATTAGAAATTCCTTGTATAATTTTTGAATGATGATTTCGATTCCGTGTTTTTCTATATTTCTCTGTTTATATAGCTTAACATATACGTAACATTTTTAGCTTGCATATCTTCAAAACAAAGTATAATAGCTTTAACATCTATTTTAATGAAAAAAATTATACCTGTGTTTTGGTGGAAGGTTGACCAAACCCAGGTCATTACTATAGGTACAAGGAATAAAGCGTCTTAGATCCTGTGGATAGCGATGCATTGAATGTGTAAGAAATGGTTAATACCTAGACAGTGCTAGTGTCTAAGGGCGAAGGTTAATCGTAAGAACTTCTTAAAATAAATATTGACTTGAATTTAACTTAATTCGACACGTAATATTATAATGAGGAAATTTTCATTAAATTTATTACAATATTTTTATTAATAATAAAACAAATCGCGCGAAAAAAGGCATCTAGTTTAAGCTTTCGGAAGTTAATTAGTATAATGGGGAAATAAGTATCTATTGAACCTAAGATACTCTTATTATATAATTAATTATTTGTATTAAAGTTGGGGTCGCTCGTAACACGATCTGCGCCTGTGACCACTACCGTGGCCCCTCAAACGCCACCGATGCTTGCAGCGAGCTTAGTCCACATACCGCAGATATCAAACTTGGTCGACAACTCGCCACCATTAACACCCGTGGGACCTACTGTAAGTTGTCTCGAACTAAATAAATATAAATAAATTAAATATATAAATATTAATAATATTATAAATGCGACCCGAATTATCAGATATTCTACCGCAAAACAGCAGTACCTAATATTTATGTGTTCCAATTTGAAGGGTGAGTGAGCCAATGTAATTACAGGCACAAGGGACATAACATCTTAGTTCCCAAGGTTGGTGGCGCATTGGTGATGTAAGCGATGGTTAACATTTCTTATAATGCCAATGACAATGGGCGTTGGTGAACACTTACCATCAGGTGACTCATATGCTCGTCCGCCAAACTATTCAAAAAAAAAATTCAAAAGAAAAATAGGTTTGTATTTGGATATTGCAACTGAATCATACCAATTGTGCTAAACAGATAAAAATTAATCTAGGGACATCTATTAAAATACATTAGGTAAGTCCTAGGAGAGTCCACTCTCTAAGTGGTTCTCTTCCACTTTTTTATTATAATAAAATTCACTACGTTCAAATGCACACCAAAGCGGAGTAACAAAACTAGTATTTAATTAATTTATAGTTAAACATAATTTAGTATTTGTTCTGAGTATTATCAATTCTATTTTCAAAATTTCTTTTTAACATTGAGATTATTTAAGTGCCATATTAAGAAACACATATAAAAACTCCCACACATTTATTCTCAGCTCCGCTTAGCCGCTTTAAATGAACCATTATCCGGCAATATGCATGGAGTGCGACGAGCTGATTATGCTTGCTACAGACAAGCGAGGCGAGCTGGTTTAAAAGGCACCTTTAGAGCTTTCCTTACTAGCAGGTAAAGATTGTTTATTTCAAACGTTCAATAGCAACTACAACTTTTCAATTTCTTTTACGGAGACCTTAAGATCATATCAGTATTTTCCAATCCAACTTTTCAATGATTAGAAAAGTAATTTTAGAGTTAACATGTTTATGTTATAATATGTCTTCTAATATCAAGTTTCGTTTCCATAATTTTGTTTATTCACTTCTTAGTTCAATTGATTGTAAAAAAGAAATGTTGGCTAATTGGCATTTCTCTTATAGAATTCAAAATCTGGACTCCACAGTTCGATATTCGGACAGACATTTACCCGTTTTGAATATCCAAGGAGACATACTGTTTAAGTCTTTCTCGGACATTTTTGATGGTAACGGCGGTGTTATGGTTGGACCACCCAAGATATATAGCTTCAGTGGCAAAGATATTATGACGGATACAAATTGGTAAGAAATACCACTATTAAACACTAGTATTATTAATTTCATCATCGCTGTAATATACATACATATAAGTTTGAATTTTTTGATTTAATGAATTAGCGCTAATTTTATATAATATAGAAATAAATCCGAAATGGCCCAGTGGTATGAACACGTGAATCTTAACCGATGATCTTGGGTTCAAACCCGGGCAAGCACCACTGAATGTTCATGTGCCTAATTTGTGATAATAATTTATCTCGTGCTTGACGGTGAAAGAAAACATCGTGAGGAGCCTGCATGTGTCAAATTTCACTGAAATTTTGCCACATGTGTATTCCACCAACCCGCATTGGAGCAGCGTGGTGGAATAAACTCCAAACCTTCTCCTCAAAAAGGGAGAGAAGGCCTTAACCCAGCAGTGGGACATTCATAGGCTGTTACTGTACTGTGCTGTATTGTATAGAAATATAATATAGTCTGGAAGCAATGCTCACAATTTTTTTTTATTTCTATTTGAATTAAAAAATTTAAAGCAATAAATGTAACAGGTCTCAGAAGCTGATATGGCATGGGTCACACGCGAGCGGTGAACGCGCTCTAGATAACTTTTGCGAGGAATGGCAGAACGGTGATCCTACAAGCAGAGGAATGGCCGCCTCTCTATATTCCCACAAGCTGCTATCACAGGAGAGGTAAAACATTCTTAAAAATATTAAACTAACTTTTGGGCATAAAGAAAATGTGATTTACATAATAAGCCGTAAGAAAATTATTTTTATTTAAAATTATCGGGCATGACATTCGTTTCAATTCCTGTTTCTATTTTTTTGTAAACAATTATCAGAAACCTTCAAAAAATGCCAAGATACATAAATAAATAGATTTTTCCTTATCTGTATATATCTGTCAATATTTTTGGTGACGGTTTGAACGGTATATGAGTGATGCAGCGGCATATAGAGACGTGTTACAATGTGGAGTAATATATAAACCTTCAGTGTTGTACATATGATTGTCATTTTTATGGTGATCAGCAATACGCTTGATCTATTAATCATATACCAATCTACTTTATTTATAATGTTTGAAGTACTTGACCATTATATGAAATTTTCTTTTTATGTCTACATTTTAATTCACAAATAAGATGAATAATCAATCGCTTCTATAAGAACAATGCAAGACCGTACTAAAAATATAACTTGCATTATCATCCAATCATCAAGAAGTAAATAAAAATATATAAAACAATTCCACCTTTCCGGACATTGTAGACACAGACGAAGTTAACAAAAACGTAGAAAAATAGCGCAACTAAAAATTTATGATTTAAAAATATCATCTACAATAGTTAACTAAACTGGGATTAAAAAAAAAACTTCGAACGAAGAAGTATGATATATTCTTTCCTATTTAGTCAAATTTATAATTGAAGTTTTGGCTTTGCAGAAATTGTTAGATACCGTAGTTAGAAGTGCCTAAGCAAGCGGCACTAATATTTCCAATAAAAATAAAAATATTATTCTGTAAGTGCCCCTAATGGGCTGAGGCCTATTGTTCTCTTGAGAAAAGAGTTTGGGTCTTATTCCACCTCGCGGCTCCGATACGGCTCAGTGTATACTCATGAGGCAGAATTTCATTCCACACATGTACGTTTTCTCTCAATGTTTTTCTTCAACGCCGAGCACAATATAAATTATTAAATACACTAATTAAGCTCATGAGAACTCGGTGCTTAAACATCATTAAACATTTTTATTTTATTTAAATATATTATAATTCGGTATATTTAAATTTTAGTTCCAAATTTAAAATTGATAAAACAAACAACTACGTAATCATACATGTGCCACTTGTGCGATTAAATACTACATTTCTTATTTTTAGTTTCCGACATATATATCCATTTTTTTTTCTCGTTAATATTAATAGCTTGCGGCCGTCATCAGTGAGTAACAAGACTCAAATTTCCTCATATAACAGAACACTTTTGACAAAATTTGAGCTTAAAAACAAGAAATTTTCAGTGCCGGTGTTACGGCCTGATGGGCCAAAATTGTGGGGGCTAAAAAAATAAAAGAAAAGAGGAGCTACAAAACTTCCACGTCGTTATTTCTGGGTTACGCTAAAGGAATTCTTAGGATCAGCATAAAATTAAGACTCAAATATGATTTCTTTAAATCGCCAAAAAATGTTTGCAGTATCAGTGACCCCAAGGTCAGCACTGTAAAGTTCCATAACATGTTAACTTTAAAAAAACCCGACTAATTGACTTGATATTTTTTTTAATAAATTTACATTTTTTCAAAAACAAACTATATTTTAAATCACAGTATAATTCCGTACATATAATGTGTATAAATTAAATGTGTCTCTTTCCAATAAGTCACCTTCTCTATATACATCTTTTACTTTTATTACATAAGGTGTGAAATATTGTAGTTTCCAATTTTTTTAAAAATATTATTTATTATTTTCATAGATACTCCTGTAACAATCACTTTGCGGTGCTCTGTATAGAAGCCACTTCACACATCAGCGTACGAAGAAGGAGAGACGCTTCTAGGTAAGTGTTCAATACATATCCTGGGACGTTATTCACACACGACCATCAGATCCCAAACTAAGCAGAGCTTGTACTTTGGAAACCAGATAACTGTAAATGTAAATACATACTTATATAGATAATTACACCCAGACTCAGGACAAACAGACATGCTCATGCACACAAACGTCTGATCTGGATGGGAATCGAACCCACAACCTTCGACGTAAAAGGCAAGTACCTACCAACCACGCCAACCGGCCCGTCAAATGTCGTCGAATAATATGAGTTGCATAACTTACTATACGGAGTCTACATAACTTCGTATGAAAGGTAGTAACTTGTTTAACAAATAGACAAACAATATTAAGAAATATATTTTTTAACTAGAGCGAATTTCTAATTGTTCATTTTAATTGTAACATAAACTTATTCTATTTAAAAATACGATAAAAACATATATTTTAAGTTTAATGACGCACTGATCATTATTATATTAGTTAGCACTTGCTGCCTCGTTGATCTAGTTGCTAGATATAAAGCCGCAGATCCCGAGGTCCAGGGTTCAAATCCCAGATAGGGCCAGTAAAAAGTTATTGGGTTTTTCTGTCGAAAAATTCCTTGAGTCTTGAAGTTGAAAATGTGTACGAGCTCTTTTCGTGCATTGAAACCACGTAAATCCGTTAGTCCTGCACTTAATCTCCTCCCGGTTGGATTGCCGTCTCATCGGAATCTAGGAGTAGAGAGTGCACATATGTTTGCGCACACGTGCACTATAATATGTCCTGCGCAGTTGGCTAGTTTTCCTTGAGATTGACCGTCGTGATCAAAAACAGTCAGGAGGGATGTCCTCCTGACTATTTT
Source organism: Nymphalis io (assembly GCF_905147045.1). Classification (NCBI taxonomy): domain Eukaryota; kingdom Metazoa; phylum Arthropoda; class Insecta; order Lepidoptera; family Nymphalidae; genus Nymphalis; species Nymphalis io. The sequence goes on from NC_065903.1 coordinate 4,660,344, forward strand.
TCATCGCATATCATCAGCGCATTTTAATTAATTATACGCTTAATTCTCATCATTTTTTATTGCTTATAAAAAAAACATAATATTATTTTCAAATTTCTTAGGTGGGATTATTTTTTATTTTATGCAGGTATAATAAAACGTCGCTGTTAGATGATGAAGATTACCTTTATAATGCTGAAGAATATCAACAACTGCTTAATGAGATATTTGCTCAACCTTTTAGAGAAAATTAGTATGATTTATAATAATTTGTATTTAATAGAAAACCAACCAGTATCGCCCCCACACGAGACACAAATGTTATAAGTATAAATACGAACATTCCTTTTAATAAGGTTCGTTATGGTTTTACTTATAAAAAAATACATTTTTTTCTGTATTAATTAAACACTGATTTGCAATAGATACATATGTATATATCTATTTTAACGTATCAAATATTTCTTACTATGACAGACAGTAGACAGTAACAGCCTATTATTGTCCCACTGCTGGGCTAAGGCCTCCTCTCCCTTTTGAGGAGAAGGTTTGGAGCTTATTCCACCACGCTGCTCCAATGCGGGTTGGTAGAATACACATGTGGCAGGATTTCAATGAAATTAGACACATGCAGGTTTCCTCACGATGTTTTCTCTCAACGTCAAGCACGAGATGAATTATAAACACAAATTAAGCACATGAATATTCAGTGGTGCATGTCCGGGTTTGAACCCACGATCATCGGTTAAGATTCACGCGTTCTAACCACTAGGCCATCTCGGCTTTTGATTACTATGAAATCATCTAAAAGATAAATAAATAACAAATCTTATTCATTAAATACTGGAAATTAATTATCATGCTAAATGAAGCATACATACTTTAATTAAAAAAAAAAACAAATGTAAGCGAATGCTTAGTGTGGGGTTGCAATTAATATTACGGTGTGTAATACTCAATTTTATATGAGATTTATAATATCAAATTAAGCTTGTGTTCATTAGAGATTCCTGTTTAATATAGCTGCTGACATTTTACTAGAAATCGCTTCATATTTATAAAGAATATTTGCGAGTGACCTTGCAGAGACAAAACTGTGCTAAAGACTCGTTTATACATTGTTGATAGAAAAAATTGAATAATAAAATAAATGCTAAAATGAGTATCCTCATATAATAAATTATCAAAGCACACAAAAACAATTTGGATATATGATGTCAGCTGTTAGTACGTTTATTTATAACTTTAAAATTTGCTAAGAATTACATGAAACGAAATTGTCATTTCGTAGTAAATATTTAAATCATTTTAATAAAAAACTCGATTAAATTGTTTTAATTTTCATTTTGTGCATTTCTTTAAATAAATACTTATCTAAGTTATATTTTCGTATCTACAAAAAAATGTTAATTAAATCCCTGTCGTATTATACAAATGTAAAAATTCATTACAAAGTATATAATAAAGTATATAACCGCAAAAAACTTAATATAATAATTATGATATAAACCAACTTATTAATATATATTATTAAAGCAGGAAAATAGTTTGTAATCATTTATTTATGTTATAATAATTAATAAATCGGCGAACAATTATAAGTCCTGTTTGTGTGAATGATAAGAAACATTTTTCTTTATAAGAATCAATGAATGTATTGAATATTTGTGATAATTTTAGCTTGTCCAAGTTTAATTTGAGTTTGTAAATATTAATTTAAATATTACAATCATATTAATAAAATCATACCATAATGTAAATGTTCATTGATTAAAATTATTTATAGACTGACATCAGATATAATTAACATTGAAATCATTGACATTTGATATTTAAAAAAAAACCGTTACATTTTTTCAAAACATATAAATCTAACCAAGTATCATATATATTGATTAAAATATGATAATTAAGGTCGTGAAATATCTGCTTAGTTACAAAATAAATGCATTACTTATTAGGAATAAAAATATTAATTTATTTTCTGTCTTTGATAAAATAGCAGGAAATACACAACATGTTAACCATTAAACGAATAAGTTAGTGCTAGTCGTTTTAACCGTAGTACTATTTTTATACGAACTAAGAAATAACGTACTCATAGATATAGTTTTTAATAAGCATTATGTTCCTTGATTAAATTAATAGAAAAAAGATGAGATATTTCCTGCTCGCTCTCTATTGGACCTTGAAAATTAATTTTAAAATCGTTAAAATGTTATTTCAATCATGACAACAAAAATACCTAAAAATTACAAATTTACTTTAAATTACCTAAGTCGTTTATCTTCGTTTGTATAAAAATAGTATAAATTAGATAATAAACCAATATTTGTTAAGTCAATGACATACCAACAAGCATTTATATACGTATATAGATTTAAGCTTTTTCAACATCGAATAAATTGTGTATTATATTACAATCGACTGTATTTAAAAAACTAAGAGAAATAAAATGTTTTCACAACAAAATCTGGTATTTTTATTTAATTTCCTGCACGATATAAATGTTATATCAATTGCTATATAATATATAAGGTACTTAACCATACCATTAAAATTAATCTCCTTCCTTTTTTATATAATCAGGCTTCGGAAGGACCAAAGAATTTTCGCGCAATTAATTATTTTTCGAGATTTTGAAAATGATCAAATTCTCATAAACAATTTCGAAAGGTAAAAATCGAATTTTATGCTGAAATTTGACACACATATTCGCTATGACAAGACTTCCTTCCATAAGAAATAACATAATTTTATTGAAACCTACGTATATAGCGTGAAATAATTAAAGCCCGATTGATATAATATTCAATATTAACTCTTTATCTTAAAAATTAAAAAAAAATACGAATGACCTGAATGAATGAATAAATAAACTTATATTCAGTTTCACATGGGATGGTGTAACCCCTAAAAGATACATCCAAATCTATTCAGGCATTTTAATAGTTATGGTAGAATAAAGAAACAGAAATACTCGTACATGAAACCTTAAAATATTTAACGAAATTTTTGAGCAGTCGTGTAAAAAAACGGTTCGATAGTATTGTCTACTTGACATTTAAAAATTTTGATTAAACATCATACATTTATCCTACTATCCGTTATTTTTAGCATACTAATCAGTAACAAGCCAATGGGTACTTTTGGATTACGTATCGTAGACAAATCTACTACTTGAAAGCAAATCAAATCACTTCTTGAAAATAGAAACCAGTCTTAAATAAATAATAAAATATAGTAACGTAAAAGTTTTTAGAATTTTTACACGAGACCTTCACACCGACTGCACCAGTATACCGAAGAAGTCTTACATACAAATTGTATCGTAAAAAAATATTCGATACAATAGATATAAAATTAAGTAAACTAGAACATTTTCAATTTTCTTTACCAATATCGCCTTCAAAGGCTTTTAGTTCTTTTAATTAGTTTCAGCGGCAATCCACCGACGAAACTTTCAGATACAGTCGCCATAGGTGTAGGTATAGGATGTAGCCTGCTTTCGGCACATGGTTCTACAGTGAACTTCTGTAAAATAGCAGCAATACCAGTCATAGCCAAGACCTTTCCTAATCTTGCAGCTGAAATAATAAATAAAAGTTTAGATATTATATATAAATTAAGTCTAAAAATTCATAAGATGCTTATTAAAGATGTATCGGAGCTCCAGAATTCGATAGTAACATAAACACCCAGATCACTATCAAAAAAATACTTTTAATGATAATGGATCGACAATAACGCAACCTTTACACCACATATAATTGTATTAATATTACGCAACTTTGCCATATCATGTGTGCTATGGATTCATATTGACTCAGAAAAATAATATTTACTTGGTAGTAGAGGTTTGTGCGAGACCGTCTGGCACCCACACACTGCTAAACAGCAGTACTTAATATTATTGTGTTTGAACGATGATTTTTGTGTACGTAGTTACATTTATGGAACATAGCACTTTATTTCATCAGGTTGCCATTTTTCTGGCCCAGTCTGTATATATTTAAAAAATATAATATCTATATAACTTATAATTTGTAATTTCAAAGAAACCTAGAAAGTAATGTAAAAATAGTAAATGATACAGTCATATTGCTCATACGCAAAAATATATATATATTTCCATAATTATCACGTTCCCTTGACTTATTTCGGCCATAGGGACCATTCTAATGGGAGACTAACCGATTCCAAAGGAGATGTTATAGTATAAAAGTTTGCAACAAAATTACCAACTCTAATCCTTCATTATAATACGAAGGGATGACCGGAAAAAGTTCAGATAATCACTGCCAATTTATCCGCAAAAATCAATAACCTTTTATTCAAAGCCCTAAAAGTAGGAAGCTAGAATTATATTAATAAACTCTTTACCTACCTACACATGCACGTGGGCCATCTCCAAATGGTAAGAACATGTTATTTTTATACTCATTTGCAGAATCAAATCTGTCTGGATTGAACTTTTCTGGTTCGTAAAAATATTTTTCATCATTATGTAAAGCTTTCACAGGTATAATAACTATCACCCCCTCATCTATTGTTAGATTGATTTCAGGGAATGTGTATGTCGGTGATGTACATTCTCTTATAAGAAATGCAACGGGCGGAAATATTCTCAACGCTTCATAAAATGCCTTTTCTAAAGTGTTCAATTCATTAATAGCTTCATAAGTCAACTTATTGTTATATTTTGGTAGTATTCTATCAATCTCTGCTTGCACTTTTTTCTGATACTCCATATTATATGCTAGTTTGTGTAACGTATAACTAGCGCTAATTGACGATGTTTCAAAACCAGCACCAAAAAATACAAAGCATTGAGCGGTCAATATAAGGTCGTCTAATTCCAGTTCAACTTGTTTTGGTAAACCATTTTCATCTTTAAATTCTAACGATTCAGTGACAAAATTACCTTTTCTCTTTATTTCTAACATCAAATCTACGAAATCATTTTTTCCTGATGGCATGTAGTTTCTACTTTTAAGTATTTTCTTAACTAAATCAACCATTGCAATTTCCAATTCCTCTGATAAAAAATGAAAATTTTTAAACATTTTTGGAAACATATATTTTAAAGCTGCAACAACTGCGTCCCTACATGACCTATGAAATATTCTGTTTCCTAATTTCCGAAATTCTGAGTTTTCATCATTCAACGAATCAATATTCAATCCAAAACCACATATACCAATAAAGTCAGTTGTATACCTTGCAATTAGTTCCCGCATATCATAATATTCTAATTCAGCCATTTTTGTCGCTTGTAATTGAAGGTTCTCAGCCCTGTCAGTAATTATGGAAAACATTGTTTTTATTTTACCAGTGCTGAAAGATTGACTAAAACCTTTTCGAATCAACTTCCACAAGTCCCCATCGGCAAAAAATAAATTCTTCAGTAACGGTTCAGTCGATTTTTTATATTTATTAAATCCTCTGTCGTGGAAATGTTGAAAGTCCGTAATCAATATCCTTTTAACTAATTCAGGATCTCTTATCACTAGCTCTGGTGAAGTACTTCTAAAAAAACCTACAACTTTCTCATTAGGATATTTTCTATACGTTTCCGTAGCCATCATTGCAATGCTTGATTTTTGTATAAACTGTTTCAAATTGTTTCCGAAATATGGTAAAGGTTTATCATTTTTTATACCTCTTTTTCTCCAATATCCAAAAGTTCGGGTTCCATATATATACAGAATTATCACCAATGTTATTAATATTATGAATAACATTTTAATAATATCACTGAATAAACGTCCTTACTCTCCAACTTCCGCTTGTCTTATGCCGAAAACATACTTATTATAGTTAATTTTAGTGTATTCGTAGAATGAGAGAATTAAATCGTGTTTGGTTCTGCATATATTTTTTATAAATAAATGTAATAATTTACAAAACACAATAGCTATTTATATGTTAGCGCTAAGTACAATATTTTCATATAATAAAAATATATTTCAATATCTAAATTGTGGTAGGAACAATAGATGAGCTTAACAAGGAAAACGACTCATTGCTTACGTTTTCAGGCTTCGGTATTATTAATGTCGGTAGGTATGACTTTTATTTTTGAATGTTTTTTCAAGATTATATTATTACTATTATTAATAATATTATATAATTTATGCACGCCTTTCTAGGGTAGATTGTACAAGTGATAGTGAAATATCTACTACATAACATTTGTTATAATGTAAGCTTAAGATATTGCAATATTTGATATGGAACCCAGGCGTATTTTTTGTCAAGGTTAGCATATAGACATAATAATATGTATCATATACGCATAATCAACATTATATATGTTTTAGATTTTTTTTAAATTTATTACTGATGATGACAAAATAAAGATTCAATTTTTTTTTACAATTAATAGGCCAGCGTTTGATCGTTGACTTGCCTGATGTTAAGCATCGACACGGTCTAGGATGTAGCATGCTTGCCTATAAGAAATTTGAAGACACTAACATTGTACCTATCAGGAAATACGGACTCTGGCAAAGCATTCCACAGTTTCGCAGTGCGAATGATTAATGTAGGACACTCCTTGAATGGAAAGGTTCACATATTTAACGGACTTCTTAAAACAAGTCAGTAAAACTTTTAAACAACCTCCCAGGAATGCCGTTCCACATTAAAAAGGGGCCTGTAACGAAACTGTGGAATACTTTGCCAGAGTCCGTATGACTCTGGCAAAGCATTCCACAGTTTCGCAGTGCGAATGATTAATGTAGGACACTCCTTGAATGGAAAGGTTCACATATTTAACGGACTTCTTAAAACAAGTCAGTAAAACTTTTAAACAACCTCCCAGGAATGCCGTTCCACATTAAAAAGGGGCCTGTAACAAAACGAAAACGATTTTTTTATTTACACAATGTGGTTTTTTTCAACTAAGTCAGTATGAGAAAAGCTTAGACCATAGCTGATCAAAGGAAATAGATTTTTCTTCCCCATTACCATTTCGTTGCAAATATTTAAACTACATTTTTTACCAATGCTAAGTTATTTCAAGCAACGAAGTTTGGCACACATACTTGTATTTATAAAGATTCAATTAAAACGCAAATCTATATAGGAAGTATCTTTCTTTTTTCTCGCTGGAAAAACACATTTATGTGTTTCCCCCACATGAGGTGGGGGGGTGTGTGGGACTCGCCGGAGCTGAAGGCGCCGGAATACCCACTAATAAACCATAAACCAGTGGTACCCACTCCGTCTTGTCGGGGGACGTCACGGGATCGCTTGCGCATACTACCGTGCCGTCCCGACGATCTAGGAAGTATCTATTTTAATTGAAACATTTCAAGTTTTTATTTGACTACAATTTTTTTTGCGTGTCTGGTGTCTTTCTACGCTGGTCATATCTCACCGCAGAGAACAGTATTGAAATGCCAAAAAGAGATTTGCGACATTGACCATTATAATTATAATGTTTCAAGAATATCGGTAGTCAATATTTCACGGTTGGATAATTAAGTGAGTTCTTACAGAATAGTACTACAGTTGATTACAATTTGAATTCTACATCGACGGTTTGCGCCACTTTGACATCAGTCAAAAACTAATACGCGTATTAACAAGATGGCTGTTATTACACGCCTTACACTTGCTGCAGTTGATTTCCCAAAGGTATCACACATTACACTCGCACTCAGTCTTTATTGGTGAGGGATAACAAAACACCCCCTTTAATTAGACTAATGCTATGCTTTTATTAGAAAATTATATGGCACTTTGATTACATCAAATGATTTACTAATTAAAATTCTTTTTTAGAATCTATTATGTATTACTTGTGCTTTGTAGTCACGCTTATTTCTAGCAAGCACAACGAACTGTCTTTCAGACATTACTTGCTTAACGTCTAATTAGTTAAACACTGATTTCTCTCTTTTTTCACTATTAATTTGAAATTCAATAGAAGAAGACACGGCATTGCTTAACTAATGAATTGCTAAACAATCTTTATTTGAAAAACCGTTAATGTTTACATACGATAGTCCTTAGAATAGATTACAAATAAAATCTATACTAAAGTTAAAAAATAGCTTTACCTTTTTAAGTCATGTTTTTTAATTGTACTAAAACAATATTTTTGAAACAGTTGTATTAGTAATGCTCGAACGAAATCTTAAAATATATGCTTCATTTAAATTTAACGTCAATGACACCGAACGCAAAGGTCATAGCTATTATAATATATTATACGATTCTCGATAAGCTGTATGTAAAAAACTAATCATCATACAACGAATATATTTTTTGTGTGAATTGTGTTTTGATCTTTTATTCAAACTAACTGGTCTTGATAGTGAAACCGATTAGGGGCCCGCGTGCAAATGATATAAAGTAATATGTAATGGAACCATAGCACAATTTAAAAAAAAGTGCCATCTATTAAGCGTTGAAGATAATTATTTTCCTGGCAAAATTCTAAGTCCCGTTACTCTGTTCAATTTGGAATTATATGATATCTCTATAGTATCTAGTTATTAGTTTTAGGGAATATATTATTTATACAGATTTTTTAGTTTACATCACAATATTTACACCATTTATGTATATAATTATTACACATATATTTTTCTTTAATGTAGAAAACGGAACGCAATTGTATAAACAAAAGCAAAATCCATTCCTCAAAAGATCTTAAGAACATTAATTGTGAATATACCCGAATCAAAAATCAATCAACAGCCAATCGTTGTCCACTGCTGAACATAGGCCTCTCCCAAGGTGTGCCAAAGCTCCCTGTCCTCCGCCTTCCGCATCCAGTTGGTGCCCGCCACCTTCTTAAGGTCGTCGGTCCACCTGGCTGGAGGGCGCCCTACGCTGCGCTTGCCGATTCGCGGTCTCCATTCTAGGACTCGTCTGCTCCAACGACCATCGGTCCTACGACATACGTGACCAGCCCACTGCCACTTCAGCCTGCTAATTTTGCAAGCTATGTCGGTGACTCCGGTTCTTTTCCGGATAATCTCATTTCTGATCTTATCCTTCAAAGATACTCCGAGCATAGCTCGCTCCATAGCACGCTGAGCGACTTTGAATTTGTGGACTAGTCCCGCAGTTAGTGTCCACGTTTCGGCACCGTATGTCATGGCAGGTAAGACGCATTGGTTGAAGACTTTCGTCTTCAAACATTGCGGTATAGACGACTTGAGGACTTGACGAAGGTTGCCAAATGCTGCCCATCCCAAGAGAATTCTTCGATCGGCTTCCCTCTCGAAGTTGTTCCTACCGACTTGTATTATCTGTCCTAGGTAGGTATATTAACTAACAACTTCGAGACGTTTCCCCTCGACGTATATCGGTCCCGGCACGACATGCCTTTTGAACATGACCTTGGTCTTGTCCAAGTTCATACCGAGACCGACACACCGGGAAGACTCGCCTAGGCTACGCAGCATTTCTGTGAGTTGTTCCAGCGACTCTGCTATGATGACGATATCGTCGGCAAATCGAAGGTGTGAGATGTACTCGCCGTTTACATTGACTCCATACCTAGTCCAATCCAGCGTTTTGAAAACGTCTTCCAACGCGTTGGTGAACAGTTTCGGGGATATTACATCCCCCTGTCTCACCCCTCTGCGCAGTTGGATCGCCTTCGTCTTACAGTCCTGGATGTGGACAGTCATTGTAGCGGCGTTGTACAGACATCTCAGTACCTCGATATATCTCCAATCGATATGACATCTCTGCAATGAGTCGAGCACTGCCCAGGTTTCGATGGAGTCGAAGGCTTTCTCGTAGTCTACAAATGCCATACACAGCGGCTGATTGTACTCTTCGGTCTTCTGCACAATCTGCCGAACAGTATGGATGTGGTCCACGGTGCTGTAGCCTGATCGAAAGCCGGCTTGCTCTGGGGGCTGGAACTCGTCAAGTCGTCTGGCGAGACGGTTCGTGACGACTCTTGAGAACAGCTTATACACGTGACTAAGGAGGGAGATTGGTCTGTAGTTTTTCAAGAGGGTTTTATCACCTTTCTTGAAAAACAGTACCACCTCACTCCCGCTCCACGTTTCCGGGGTCTTGCCATGTTGGATGACGGAATTAAAGAGGCTTGCTAGCTCTTTCAGGACCGGAGTCCCGCCTGCCTTAAGCAACTCTGTTGTGATTCCGTCATCTCCCGGAGCTTTGTTGTTTTTAAGCTGTTCTAGAGCCGCCTTAATCACTCCTTGGTCGACGACCGGGAGCTCCTCGGTGTAATGGCGCATAAGAGGGGCGCGCTGGTCATCAATACTGATTCCCACGGGTTTATCCGATCTTGAAGAGAACAACTGCCCATAAAACCTCTCTACTTCTCCGACAATCTCAGGCCTAGAGGTAACGACCCCACCATTTTCAGTTTTAAGTTTTGTCAGACGCGGCCTCCCAAACTTGCGAGCGAACACTTTCGATCCCCGATTTTGCTCAATCGCAGCCTTGATGGCACGGGTATTGGAGCGTCGGAGATCGCGTCGCGTCAGCGTTTTTATTGTTCGGTTTAAGGCCTTATCTGACAAAAACGATGGTAGTTCTCGTCGTTTTCTCATGAGCTCGAGTGTCTCAGCAGAGAGTGCCTCGAACCAAGCGGTGATCACTTCCGGTATTAAACCTGTGGATCACTGAAACATCTCTAAATATGTGCCTTTTATTCGAAATGATAAATGAACGAGATAGACTCTCGTTCCTTGTCCCGTTATCGGGGCTTCGCCAGGTCCACCTCCTCTGAGGCTTCTTTTGAAAGAATACCCGAATTAATATACCCGAATTGTTGTATATTCCAACCCCATTTATACTGTTGTAAACTACAGCATCAACTCTTCATTTTTAACTTGTAATTCCAAAGACTATTTTAACTTAGATTTGGTAAAAGAATAGTTTCGAAGGAAATCTTAGACTTCCAATTTCGAGGGATTTAAAGTTTCAATTAAGTTGAAAACGCTGGATGTCTTAAGATAGAAGTGGCCAATTTAATTACGTCTGTTATACCGAGCTTGTTTTATTTACTCGTTTTTAGGAAGAAAACTTGATTGTTTAATCTTTTTCCTCAAATCAAATAATACTATAGCATTACAATAAAAATAATAGATAATATTATCTGTATATTAGCATAATTTAAATAAAACTTAATTACCCTAGACTCCATACCCACTAAAAACCAGCGGTACTCTGTTTCTTCGCAGGATGTTACGAGATCGCTTGCGCCATGACTCTGCGGGCCCCCTAGGTGGTTTTTAAAGAAAAGAGACCCCGTAGCCCGTAGGGAGGAGAAGGCGTGCAAAGCACCGATGCCCCCCCCCAGGTCTTCTTCGGCTCTTCTCCCGCTCCGCGACTTCCTTCTGCGACATGACATTTTCGCAGAAAGTGACCATCTTCCAGCACCTCTCGCTACCGATCATGACGTCTATCACGCTCGGCAGGAGAGATCTCTGCGTACGATGGCCGCCAGGGAATGGTGCTGAAGCGGCACACTCCAGGGTGTGACACGCCGTCTCCGATGGCGACAGACTTGCCGAGGGGGTCCCTACCCCAGGTCCTCCTACCAACTGCGAATCAAAGCTCACTGGCCTAGAGCCCTGAGTTGCTCCACCACCAATCCTGGACAGTCACCACTCGACCTCGTTCTACCAGAAAACGATATACTTCCGCAAGCACCTCCGCCTGGAGTTGCGAGGGCTAATCGCACACAAGCAATGTTGCTGCAGTTCACGACATCGTACGGTAACCACGTATCGCTCTCACCGCTATGACTATCTATGGTGTCCGCAGACGAAGCCTGTTACGAGCGGCGACAGCGTCAGCAGGACCCCGACGTGGACGTGGACCGAATAGGAGGGAGAGCCTCCGTATTTGTCACATTAACCTTCGAGCTCAGCAACCCGATCCGATCCGCAAGCTACGCTCCGACCTCTAAAACTCACTTCCTGAAAGGTTTATTCCGTCACTGTGATGACGATGTCGTCCGCGTAGCACAACACCCCCATCTCGCGAAGGACCAGGGCTCGCAGGAGCCAGTCGAATCCGATGTTCAGAATTGAGCTTGTGGAACGCCACAACCTATCTAATGCCGGGCAAGACGACCATAGCCTCTTCCAGACGATCACCTGGTCCCGGAGGTATGCATACCTTTCAATCACTCAACCGAAACTAACCAACCAGAACAGAACAATTATACTAAGTATTGCTGTTTGATAGAATATCTGATGGTCGGTTCCAACCCAGGCGGACGTGCACAAAGCCCTACAACCAAGTTTATTTTTATCAATAGAATACTTATGGCGTAAAATTACTACTTGGGGCGTCATTTAGATCAAAAGTACAAAGTTTGTATTATATAATCATTGAAATAAACATTATAAAGTTCCTTAACTTAACATTTATAAAGTTCCTTTATTATGTATTTATAAATGCGCCTAACAATTTTAGGTACTAAAATATTTTTGCTAATATTTGCTAATCTTTTAAAGCAGGAGTTTCTTATTAAAAAGCATACATTACATACAACATTGTTACCGGCTCAGAGAAGCAAATGGCTTAAATCTTTAAAATTGCTAAACGTTTAATTCCCACATGAATCCCTCGCGTACTCCATACCATTATTGTTCTGTTGTTAAGTCTCACAAAAAATACATAGCTGTTCTTGCTTATGGAATAAAGATCAAATTGGTGCAAGCTTTCTTTGTCCTCTCCAGAATGCTTCGCACAAGCGTGTTATACTGTTTCTTTTATTTTCCACTCTCTTTTGCATTTCACAACTATTTCAAAGTATCATTTAGCTACACGAATTGTTTTGCATACGGAAAACATTTTCTCTAAACAAAAGGTAAAAAACTATTTTAGGTACAAACTCGAGCCTTGTATCTAACGGATTTGCAAAGAAATGGTTTTTCTGTTCTATGTAAAAATATGCCGCTTCTATATGAAGTATAATTATCGAGAGTAATAGCATTAAATATATATAAATATTTATAATTCATCTCGTGCTTGACGGTGAAGGAAAACATCGTGAGGTAACCTGTATGTGTCAAATTTCACTAAAATTCTGCCACATGTGTGCCACACCACGCTGCTCCAATGCAACCTGCATGGAATAAGCTCCAAACCTTCTCCTCAAAAAAGGAGAGGAGGCCTTAGCCCAACAGTGGGATATTCACAGGCTGTTACGGCATATATAAATATATTTAAAAACTATTTAAATATAAATAGTATTTTATAGTATACTGGTATTTAAATAGTTTGAATAAAGTTAAACAGTAATATGTCACAATTATTTTACTTTTCTGTCTCATTTACAAGACTTATACCCACGTATCATATTAATGAGAGAATGTTAAAGCCCGGAGCCATGGCTGTTGAAAGCCCTTTGAGTAATAGTGCAAAAGCGTTCCTGTATTTACCTCCACTTATTATCTCCACTGGTAAGGAAGAGAAGAAAGCACGTTAATCCATTAATCCTGCATCTGAACTCTCTAATCATGTAGAATTGTCGTACTATCGGTCTATAAGAGTAAATGTTAATGAGTGCTTCGGTGTACACACACTTTTGCACTATAATATCTCCTGTGTCGTTCTGTAGGCTCGATTAAGAATGGTTGATGACAGTGACAGTAATCGCTTAGTCATCACAATGTTTTTCTTCACCGCAAATCGAGTACTTCAAAGTGGTACTGGCTTAGATTTGAATCTGCCGCCTGATGACTGATGCTGATTGAAATCCATGTGTATCCACTGTATTATACAGGTCGAGACAAATTTAAAAAAAAAACTTGTATTCATCACAAAAATCTTATCAGGTATTGCCTATTAAATACTATATATATATATATATTAAATACTATATATATATATATATATATATAACTACATATATTAGTAAAGAGGGATTGAAGCATACCAAATGACAAGATTTATTGAAAAGTATATCATGATTTGTAATATGTTAACTATTTCTGTCTTTTATTCTGAGCTTGGCTTATTTGTTGATTAAGTATTTTCATTTTAGTATTATAATCTACTTAACTGGATTGTTATATATTTATAAAATTTAATATAAAATCCGGTGGGAGTCTTGTAAACTAGTCTCAAGTTTCCACAGAGTTTTGTATTAATTCTGATCCGACGAACTCCGTCTTTGGGTTTTCGCTAAGAGTTTTATCCTGATTAGTAGATTATTTTGATAATGAAATAACGACTTGTGACTTAGTTTAGACTTGCTAGTTTATATTAAATACTATATATATATATATATATATATATATATATATATATATATATATATATATATATATATATATATATATATAATATATATAGTATACATATATAAGTCACAAGTCGTTATTTCATTATCAAAATATATATATATATATATATATATATATATATATATATAGTATTTAATATAAACTAGCAAGTCTAAACTAAGTCACAAGTCGTTATTTCATTATCAAAATAATCTACTAATCAGGATAAAACTCTTAGCGAAAACCCAAAGACGGAGTTCGTCGGATCAGAATTAATACAAAACTCTGTGGAAACTTGAGACTAGTTTACAAGACTCCCACCGGATTTTATATTAAATTTTATAAATATATAACAATCCAGTTAAGTAGATTATAATACTAAAATGAAAATACTTAATCAACAAATAAGCCAAGCTCAGAATAAAAGACAGAAATAGTTAACATATTACAAATCATGATATACTTTTCAATAAATCTTGTCATTTGGTATGCTTCAATCCCTCTTTACTAATATATGTAGTTATAGTTGAAAACTAAAACAAAAAAAAGGAGAATAAATACCTTTATAATAAAACAGTTGAAATATTATTTGAATTAATCCAATTTTTGTCGTCTTATTAATGATAAATATCTTGTCTTTATACAGCTTAGGCCAATTTATGGAAATTAAGACGTTACTCGTGCCTCATTCTTGTAACTTAACTAGTTCAGTGACCGTTCTCATTGGAATACAGCAATACATAGTGTTGCGCTTTGGCTGTAGATCAACTGCGTTATTTGTACCTACTAAGATAAAATTGCACAAAATCTTACCATAAAAACAATTGGTATATTATACCGTCCTAAGATATTGAGTTGGTGATTTTAAGCAGCTTATTGTCGGGTTACTTACTATATTCAAAAAATGAATTTTGCTTATAATATATGGGAGAATCGTCTACAAGGCGTAATTCAAAAGCGTCCGTATAAAAGATTCGTAGATTTCGAACCTACATGTACATAAATATAAGTAAGTAAGTAAGAAACAGCCTGTAAATGTCCCACTGCTGGGCTAAGGCCTCCTCTCCCTTTTTGAGGAGAAGGTTTTTTAAGGTACATAAATATTTGACGTATAAACTGACATGGGTAATGTCAAAAGTCGGTTTTAACATAATTATATGAATGTAAAATAATTTTGAGTCGTAATTGGAATTATAATCCAGTTGTAAAACTGTGTACATTGCCCCAAAAAATAATTACTCAGTCGAGTAATAGGAGTTAAATTAGTTAAGTTTTTGTTTATTCATTGTATGAATATTATGAGTATCACATTTCCTTTTATACATTGAGAATTTCTTCTCAATGTAAATGATTCTCAGTTGCGCAAATGTCTCTTACAGCACAAATATCGTATACGCTACGTTACCCTAACGTATGACGCTCACACGTAATGTGAAAATTAGATAAAATTGAACGAGCCTTACTACAAAGTTACATAGTATTATTTATTACTGTTCAAAATCAATACTGACTTTAACATTTATCGTTTTGATATAACTAGATATAGTTAACATACATTAACGAAACGAAAGCAAAAAAACAGCAAGCTATAACTGGCTAACGTGGAACACGTCTCATAATTTGCGGGTGACGTGATAAACTATGGTGCTACTTGCATAGGACGGCCATAAATTCACGTGAACACTGATGCCTTCCTGCATTTGAGACTTTTTCCGCTACCAAAGCGTTTTCTAGATTGCATTCTTGTAAAGTAGCTCGTAAGGGCATGTATGTGCCGGCGATATAAATTTTATACTAGACTGCTCTGCGAAAATATTGCTAATATGACCGATAACTTTAAGAGTACACTCTTGGTTCTGAAATATAAATACTTTTATATAATAATTACTTGAACACATTCATCATTTCAAATTTTGTCAGGTGATGGTTTCGCCGAAATTAAATTATATGTGCTATAATATTATAATTATGATGAATTATGAACGCTACATTAAAACTTGAATAGGTATTGAATTAAATAACCTTAATGTACGGGTTGTACAGGGTTCGAGGGACTTGGTGAAATAAACTCAAAAACGTCTCAAAAAAAATCCTAATCCCCGAAATGGAACTTTCACATGGTGTAACTCACTTTTAATATATTTTATTATATAAGATTTTAAATATATAGTAATATTAATTATAGACTGATGAAAAAATAATAATTAAAAACTGAAATAATTAATAAGTTCATAGACTTTCATTCTTATTAGAGTATTAGGTGCTGATTTTTTATAAAAATTAAAGGATAACACCTAACAATAAAAATAATAATATGGAATTTACAATCGACAAGCTTAAGATAATCCCGATATTTTTGAAAAGAGCGTAAAAGGCTTATAATAAGATTAAATAAAGTCTTAGCATATCGCCATTCGGAATACCGATTCCGCTTTACGTTAGCTTAGCGGTAGCTTTACGTTTAATGTCTCTTATAAAATAACGATTTACAAATGCATATAAAGCAAAATAATTAAATTATATTTTGATATAATTAATATGAATTTATTTTGACTGTTAAAATTTTATACTACTACTATGATAACTATAACTAAAATGAATACAATTTTGATGTGAAACTATTGACGCGTTTCGGGGGTAAGTACTCGTATGCCGTGACGGCAAACGGCATGATGCTCTGGTATGCCGTCGTGCTCTCCACCGCAGCTCTCTTCTGCGTTGTAAAGAATAATAAGAAAAATATATCTATTTTATTGTTTGGTATTAATTCTATGTTTTTATTTATTTTTCTCTATATTTATCGGTTTTCATTAATTATTATAAATTACGATTTCTATCTTTCAAATATTTTTTATCAAAGTGTGTTTTTAATAATAGCATATATATTTTTATCCTGAACATAATAAAACTGTTTAATAAAAAAATTACGCGCACAACGTAAAAAATGTATTATCAATAAATACTTAATGCAAATGGCAGCAAATGGTGACTCACATTGTAAGAATTATGTTCCACTATGATAAAAACATTGGTGCCGAGACATTATTTTTAAATTATGATAAAAGTCTGAATTTAATAAAATTTTGAAGTTAGCTATTTACTTGGAGGTAGGTCTTTTACACAACCGTCTGGGTAGATACCAGCAAGTCACCACATTCTAGCACGAAACAACAATACTAGTAATGTAATCCAGCTTAAAGTGGGAGCCAGTGTAACTTTCTCAAGGTTGGTGGCACATTGATTATGTAAGGTAGTGGTATCATTTCTTACACTGACAGTATGTATGGGTGGTAGATCACTTATCAGGTGGCCCATTTGCCAGTTTGCCTACTTACAATAAATAAATAAAAATATCTATTTATAAAGAAAGTATCAAGTTTTTTACTTTACAATTATATTTTTTTTTCATATTCGTCGGGAGGGCAAATGACTCTACTCCACCTGATGGTAAGTGGTAGTAGAGTTCAAACGCGACGACGGCCAGTACAGACGGGAAGAATGTTCTGCACTAGCCGCCTTCGCCTTGCCGGCCCGCAAGATGCCTCTTCACGCCTCGTTTGATGGAACCCGGGTTGTAAGAGGAGGGGAACACGTGAGCTGGTAAGGAATTCCATTTTTTGGAAGTGCGACAAAGAAAGGAGTTGCCAAATTTCTTTGTGCGCGATGGAATTGATGTCACAGTTAGGCGGTGACATTGAAAAAAAAAAAGACAAAAACATTCACATTTGATATAATTATAATAGTAATTATTTCTAGTGTATATTTTCTTATTAAAAAAACAACTGTTATGTTAAAGAAATTTACACTTATATTATAGACTCGTGACATACACACAAACAAACACACCCACTTTTATTAAAGTCAATTGAATATTTACAGCTTATAATAAACTTATTGTAGCCTAGTTCAATATACGTTAATATATCTTAAGACTAGAATGTTGTGATCTCAGCCAAAAATATCAATTTATGCTAAAATCAAGGCAGTCAAAAAACTTTTATAATAAAATTCATTGCCACTACGAGGGGGTTCCTGGGCTACGGGAATAACTCTTATCGGTAACAACAATGATAAATATAATACTATAATCGATACGATTACCGCCCAATTATCACACTGCACAGCATCATCATAATGCACATCACAAAGAAACTTATAACAACTTCCATCGCTAACATTACAGATAAGTTCAAACAAATTAATACAAAAATTACTGAATTTGAATGGAAAAAATATATACAAACTAATAAACTATTAATTATATTCTTCTCACAAAAACAGGACAAATTTAAATATCATAAAATTAAATTTTCAGTGGCCACACAAAGATATCAATTTTGCAAATCAACGCAAATACAAAGAAATAAATATTGTGTTAACAAATCTTATCAACATTATCTAAAATCTCTACTATCTTAAATAAATTTATTACATTCGAAATATCCGGTATCCATAGTAGTACATATGTGTCTATAATTGTATATAAGTGTTATATAAAAATATGACTGATACACTAAAATAATAAATTTGATAACTTGTGATATTAGTATTAGTAGATTATTATAAATTCTACAAAACGATACGATAAGACAATTATATTATGTTTAAATGTTTTTTTAGTAAAGAGATAATGTTCTATTAATACAAATGTTTTTTTTTATTTCAATACGTATCAAAGGAAGAGGATTTAGCAGTTTGCAGAAATCCTATTTCATAATATAATATAAAGGATTACAAATTCAAAATAATCAATAGCGAAAACGTGATAAGATACGAGTTAAGATAATACCAGTAATCGATATTGAGGAGTAATGTTAGCATTTCCTTCTAGATAGCAGCATGTTCAGTCGCACACATTGTAATAAGAGTTAACGTAAAATGGAAAATGAACGAAAAACAGAGAGGCTCACGAAGAAGCACATTGCCAAGCTACATGAAAAAATACAGTACAAATATGAAGAAATGCAAAGGAAACTAGAAAAATCTAAATCTATTGATTTTTTATCAAATATCAATGATGATTTCAAATTTCAAAATCGAAAGCCATTTGTTAGTGTTAATGATTTAACTAATGTTGACCAAGTGCAAAGGGATAACAGTGTGAGTGTAAATCGATCAAATTTATACGTAGAAACGAACGTCTTACAAGATAAACAAAAAGATGCCACTTTCGAAGACATATTATACAAAGAAGCAATCGTTACAGAATCTGATTCCATGACAAACACATGTGATAATTATAGTGAATATGAAAACGACTTTGAAAATGTATTTTTCAGTAAAGATTTCTTTAAAACGAGCCTTGAATCGTAAGTTTATTTTTATAATAATTTGCCATAAAAATTGCTTTAAAACTGCACAGTTTTTAAGCAATATTAAATTAATTAAAAATATATAATCTTAAGGTTAAACGAAGTTTCAAAAGAAAGCGACGAATCTTCAGAATTAACACCACCCCCTAAGTCTATCCGTGATAGAATAGAATCAAGGCTCAAAAAGCGACAAAATGACGAAAAAGAAAAAAAGTGTAAAAGTAGAAGAAAAGAATCTCTTGAAAAAGTTGATAAAGTAAGTTTCCTTTGAGAAGGATTTTTAATTTTGTAACCTAAATTTCAATTAATCTTAACAATTATGCACAAATTATAAAACTATTATTACTTTTATTATATTTATACTTACAAAAATTAACTTCAAATGTTGTCATGTAGAATTAAGTATTTTTGCAGTACATTTTATCCAACACATCAAAACATCGAATGTTAAAATTAATTAAAAAAAATAAAATAGCGACAGTCACCATTGCATTGATTGAAGTTACAGGCTTAGAAGAAGTAGTAGATGAAAAGTCACGCGTCTTATCATTCAGATTTAGGTATGTACCATAATAAAATGATCAGTAAGTAAAACATTCATTTTTGTCTCAAATATCATTCAATTGTTTTAGGCTAGGTGCAGAAAAGCGTAAATGCAAATTAGTTAAAAGCTTCAAAACAAAAGTGAAATTTCAAGAGCTATTTAATCTAAGTATGTACGACGATGAAAATATTTTAGAAATATCTTTATGGGATAGAGATAGTTTTATGGGCAGGTAAAACTTAATTAATTTATGTAATTCAACCATCAAGTTGTTGACATCGAAACGTAGCAAGCATTTGAAGTGTTTTTATTTTATGTTTTAGGTGTATTTTAGAATTATCACAAATAGAAAAAGAAAGAACTCATAAAATGTTATTAAACTTAGATGGCGAATTTAGAAATATTCAAATATTTTTTCTTTTAACTATAAGTGGGACTACCTTAGGTAACACAGTATATGATGTTGACGAAAATGAAATAAAGAATAAAGAAAAAATAATGAAAAATAAATATGTAAGTTAAAATTTCTGTATCCTGTTTTTTTTTTTTTTGTTTCTTAATATTAAAACGATATTTTATTCAGAACTAAGGAGTAAAATCACTTTTTACATTTTACCAATGATTCTTTGCAGGCTTGGTATCGTTTTTATGATCAATTCAAAAATATTGGTATCCTGGCCATAGTTATATATGGAGCGAAAGGCTTATCAGCGCAAGATTGTTATTGTGTTGTTCATCTAAATAATGAAAGAATACAAACGCAAACTGATTATAAAACAAACGACCCTAGTTGGATGAAAATAATATCAATGTATGATCTTCCTTGTATGATTTTTTTAAATTATTTTAACTTTTAAAAATAGGGATACTTTTATAGAAAGGGAAAACTTAAATTGTATATTATTTCAGTATGGTAACTGACATCACTTCAATTCTAGAAGTCTCAGTTTTCGATGAGAAAAAATCTGAAGAAGTTGGTAAAATTTCAATTCCATTGCTTAATATAAGACCGGGAAAGAAATGGTACGCACTCAAGGATAGTACACTTAAAGAAAAAGCGAAAGGCAATAATGCAAGAATTTTATTAGAAATGAATGTCATTTGGAATATCGTAAGTAAATATATTTAGAGTACTTTTAAATTAATTGGATAAGATAAAATTCCTCATAAGTAAAGTGGTACTTTACCTACATATATGATGTAATAGAACAAATAACAGATAGATAACATTAAAACCAAAGTTCCATTATCTATATCTTATTGATCTACAAGATTTATATTAGATGGTAAGTTTAAATATAGTCAACCAAACTAGCATGTAACAGTCGAACGTAATAAAAAAATCTCAGATCTTTAAAACGAGTAACTTAAATCTCTTTAAGAAAAGTATCCACTTGTATGGTTGATAACCCAGGAACGCAAAATATAATCATTCATTGAATTTATATTATTTATCGATAACAGAAATATTCAGTTCTCCAAACACTTTGTGTTAATGCAACAATTTAGTGATATAAATCATGTGTTTTTTTTAATCTGAAGATAAAAGCTGCAGCTCGTGTCATAAATCCAAAAGAGATAAATTATTTATTAACAGACGAAAAATTGGATAGGCATGTTTTCGCAAGGAATTTATCGAGAGCTAAAGCTGTTTCTGCATGGATTGTATATGCTTTTAATATTATAAAGTAAGTTGTTTCCTCTTTACTCTACTTCATAACCCTCAAGTATCAACTAATAATGTCGCTTATAATCATTCACTAAATATGTAAATATTTTGTTGGCATTGTTTTAAATAGATACTTTAGAGTATCAATTAGAAATTAGAAATAACAAAAAATATATAATATTATGAATCATGAATGCAAGACAGGTAGCAGAAACTAGTGGACCATAAAGAACGATGTGATATTCAATAAAATATAATAATAATAAAATCCTGGGACATTTTTCACACACGGCCATCTGATCCCAAATTAAGCTTATACAAAGCTTGTGCTATGGAAACCAGACAACTGATATACTACATATACTACTTTTCTTTTGTAAATACATACTTATATATATAATTACACCCAGACTCAGGACAAACAGACACGTTCATGCACACAAATGTCTGTCCTGGGTGGGAATCGAACCCACAACCTTCGGCGTGAAAAGGCAATCTACCGACCACGCTAACCGGCTCGTCGAAACATGTATCCATCATAATAAAATAGGCCTTCATTTTTATAAAAAACGAAACGAAATAATTTTCCGAACACCCATCGACCCGTGTAGTGGACATAAATAATAACTTGGCATTCATTTGTAGGTTTAAAATTATTGGAAGTCTCTCCATCGAATTCTTATAATGACTGCGCTAGTTTGGACGACACTTCATACTGACATTTATTTCAGAACTTGTTTCGCATGGGAATCACGAAAAGCTAATACAATAGCATTGTTAATATGGATACCATTTTGTTTATACGCTAAAATGTGGATGCTACCTCTGCTGCTGTTAATTCCATTTATTTGGTACAAGCCTGAGCATGGTAAGCAGCTTCTTTTTAATTTAAATGTACTATATATTCTTTTTATCTATTTATTTAGAAGTTTGAAAATCATTCATAAGATATTTCTTTAACAGGAACGGAGAAGAATCGGTTGCAAGTATATTCCAAGAATGAGAAGGTAATTGATTCATGATTAATCGGTTGCGTAGTGAAGTTTTTTATTCATCTCCATCCATGTCGTAATATAAATTCCTCTCTTCTTATGCATGTCATCACACAGTTGATCTGTTTTAGTGGTGGTAGGGGCTTTGAGCATGCTCGTCTGGGTAGGTACCACCCACTCATCATTCTACCGCTAAACAGCAGTACTTGGTATTGTTGAATTCCGGTTTGAAGGGTGAGTGAGCCGACGTAATTACAGGCACAAGAGACATAACGTCACATCTTAGTTCCCAAGGTTAGTGGCGCATTGGCGATGTAAGCGATGTTTAACATTTCTTACAATGTCAATGTCTATGGGCGTTGACCACTTACCATCAGGTGGCCCATTTGCTACTCCGCCTACCTATACTATAAAAAAAAACTTCCTCAAACGATAACATATTCACTTTTTCACGAAGTGATTTTATTTATAAGTAATCTCCCGAATCCATTAATAAAATAAAACATTAAAAATTTTTTATAATTATATATACATATTTAAAAAAATTAACACCACGCGACTTCGCTAGATATGGATGCTACATCACGCGTCATCGCAATTTTTTATATATATTTTTTAAATTTTAGGATGATAAGAACGTGTCCTTAAGACAAAAAATAAACAGCCTCCAAGAAATTCTTATCTCAATACAAAATATAATAGGAAAATTCGCAAGTACTGGAGAAAGTATTAAAAAGTAAGCTTTTCTTTTTCTTTGAACATTATTATAATATTATTATTGTTGATTTCTTAATGGTTTTTTTTTCTTTTCAGTTTGTTTAACTTTACGGTTCCATTTGTTAGTTTCTTGGCAATATTCTTTATTATAGTAATAACATTTGTAATGTATTTGATACCGTTTAACTACATCTGCATTATATGGGGTAAGCAATTCATTATTTAGATAACGATTAGTGTCAAAACCCAAACTATAGAGGGCATTTTAATCAATTGAATAAAGCTTTCATTGTGTTGTTTATTAAGATCTTAACTCTGTCATATTTATTTATTGCTTTTTAGGAATACATAAATTTACAAAAAAAATTTTAATACCAAATAGGATACCGCATAATGAAATACTTGATTTGCTGTCTAGAGTTCCTGATGACGAGACTTTGGTAAGTAATTCTATATTTATTACAGAAATTAAAAAAAATATTATCTTAGAAAATATATTCTATATTAGACATATTATAATCGTAAACCAGACAGCTTTTAAAAATAACTGCTTAAATAAAAAAGTACATTTAAAAAACAAAATGTCAAAAATATATAATTTTCTTATGGAGTCACTACTCCGATCCTGCGGTCGAAAAACCGGCCACCTTACCTACCTTGTCGAAGAATCTAAACTGGCCTTATCAACAAACCAATGCATATCATAAAATTTTATTATTAAGTACATGAGCATCAAAAATTGTCATATATTTTTTCTTATGTTACTAGAAGTTAAGCTTAGCATTTTTTTGGACACTTTCATGGTATTTTCTATTTGTAAACTTTAAGCTTTCGCGAAGTACCTATATAAAAGCCGAGATGGCCCTGTGGAAAAGCCGAGATGGCCCTGTGGTAAGAACGCGTGAATCTTAACCGATGATCGTGGGTTCAAACCCGGGCAAGCACCACTGAATTTTCATGTGCTTAATTTGTGATTATAATTCATCTCGTGCTTTACGGTGAAGGAAAACATCGTGAGGAAACCTGCATGTGTCTAATTTCACTGAAGTTCTGCCACATGTGAATTCTACCAACCCGCATTGGAGCAGCGTGGTGGAATAAGCTCCAAACCTTCTCCTCAAAAAGAGGAGAGGAGGCCTTTAGCCCAGCAGTGGGACATTCACAGGCTGTTATGGAAGTACCTATATTATACATTTGTATATGTCACCGTAATATTGTTAGGACTAACATGTACTTAATTTTTGAATGCTTACAGTCTGGCTGGATTTATTATAAACTTTAAATTATCCCGAAACATATATATTTATTATCATTATTATCGCTGTATAAAAATATTTATCTTATTTTGACGTTTCAACTGTAACTCGTCAAGGTCACGAATAAACTGAAACCGCGTTCCCCCGAGCATGGGTCGAGGTTTACCTCCATTTCACTTTTTCGGATATTTTTTTTCTAGGAAAACGGATATTTTTTTAAAGGAAAACGAACATATACATATGTACGAGATGCACGTTATTTACCAATATCAATTGAAAAATAAAATAATATTAATGGACGTCTGAGAAATTTAAAATTTTTAGTACAATAAGTACTTTGTTATAGTACCTAGTTAAAGAATAATAATAAGAAATAGACAGAAAGATTTTAATGTTAATAAAATAATTTAATCAGTTTCCTGTTCCGAGGATATCTGGCTTATTTTGTTTGCTTATATTCGGTACTGTACATAATAAACATTGTGTGCGAATCGATGACACTGAATGTTTTTCGATCGCGTTTATAATCTTTACAGTAATTATCTTTGAAGTAATTTATTTTTAGGCATATTCACTATTTTACATTAGTTTTAAGATTTAGTCATATATTTTTTAGAAGTTTCAGAGACAGTCGGTCAATATTTATATTAATATACACTTAATAAAATCAAATAAAATCTACACTCTTTTTTTTCAGATGGAATGTGAAGAATTACCTTTAGGTGACGTTTCAGAAGATGACTATTAAGAGGGGGTAAAAAGTGAAATAGCTTCTATTTATGGTGTGTGGGTAAATCCAGTTCAAGGTTAAACATAAAATATTGTATATAAATTACATTATAAAAAGTTTGTGCTTGATCAAAATTATCAAAGAATAAAATTTTCTCGATATAAAAAAAAACATGAAATGTCCTCATAAATGTTCACAAAAATAATGCTGTGGGTGATCGAGATGAAAATTGGATAAATAATTAAATATATACTAAATCTAGGGATGTCTTTTGGGTATTTTCGTTTCATTTTTTTAATTATAAAAAGCTTTTCGCGCTGACAACATTTTCATACCAAAAAAAATTGACAGCGCTTAATTAATTATTATATATTAGTTTGAAGATATACCATATGCTTCGGACTAATTTGTAAAATACATATGTGCAACACGAAAAAGATAATTAAATAGAACATTGCCGGTCGATGTAGATCCGATCGGGCATCGAGAGGGTCGTGTTAAAGACGTGCGGAAAAATCTAAAATTTCGCTGGCTTTTAAAGTGATCTGAATTAATTAATTATTATAGAAAATATTATGACTAATATTTGTATATTAGGTAATCTAAATCGACTAATGTGCTGTTATCTACTACTATATACATTCTTCATTATGACAACAACATGAATTGTTGTAAAAAATCTGTATATGTAATCTTGCTTTATAATTGTACAAATGTTTTTTTTAAAATAAAAATTAATGTGAATTGATTTGGGTAAGTGTGTGCGAATGAGAAATAAAAAGTTTAATATATTTATATTGTAATTCCTACTTCCCTACGTATGTATACGCCCAGAGATTATTATTTTAATAGCCTTAGAGTTTAATAATTATTCATACACTAGACTCATTTAGATATCTTTACTTAAAATTAACTTTATTATGATGTTTTTATGTTTTGTTTTTATGATAGCTATAAACGTATTATTTCGATTTCAATTTTACCCATACTACAAATTATAAAAGTATATAATAGCCTGTAAATGTCCCATTGCTGCAACCGCGGCAAGCTACCGACACATACAGGTTTGCTCACCATGTTTTCCTTCATCACCGATTCATTTAGAAAATAAAAAAAACAGTAGCAAAAAATGGCTAAATATGAAAGGCTGTCTTTACAAGACCTGCTGCCGCTGTTGGCATGTGCCTTGGCCATAGATTAAATACGCCACTGATTACAAACACAAATTAAGCACATTAAAAATCAGTGATATGACTCTTGATCTGAATTTTAACTCAATTATCATTCATATGTTCTAATGTAAGAACAATGTAATTATTTATGATAAATAAAAAACATATAAATATTGACATAAATGTTTTTAAAAATAGAACAACTTCTCCGCCAAAAATGTTTTTTATTTCTTTTAAACTGTCTGCAGGTGATGACTGCCAGTTAGATATATAATATTTTTGTTAACGGTCAGCACTTTTCGAGACAGTGATAAAATCCTTGAAACAATTTGTTTTCGAAGTAAAAGGCAAGTCATGGTTTGTTAATTGTGAGTTGCATAGGTAGGAAACACAACGAGGAGAACATCAAAGTCTAGATTTTATTATACAAATAAAAAGACTGGACAAAAAACCAAATTGCCGTAACTGAAAAACCCAATCGAGTACGGTTTTTATACAAACAATGATACATAATCTCTTATTGCAGACATTTTAACAAAACATTTTCCGCAATTATTTGTATAAAGGATTTTAAGCAAGTGAATTCATATTAACATATTTTGTTAGTAGCTTCCGTCCGCGGCTTTGCGTCTGAAGGGGGCTTAGGCCCGTTAGGTCCTTTTTTGAGCCCCAGATAACGTGCGTGCGTGATGATCGCTAGAGTAGTTAAGACATAAAAGCGTAACAAACAAAGTCGATTTCGTGTTTAAAATATTAGTTAGAATGAATTAGAAATTGCATCAGATAGATAATACCTATTCAAAATTATGTTGACCAGCTTGAATTTAATAACCGTCGATGAAATTTCATCAAAATTCATAAATCAACTGAGACTGATCAATTGTACGTCATAACTGATAAATAATGACGTCAATACACTTGTGGCAAATTACTGTTCATAAAGTGTACATGTAATAAGATCAGTCATTGTAACGAAGTATTGCTTGAACTGAGACTAAAAGGAAATATCGTTTCGAAATTTAAAAAAAAAATCACATGTTAATTTCATTTGCTTAACTAACCCTTTTTTTCCTCTGGAAAAACGCATTTACTCGTTTCCCGCACTTGAAATGGAGGAGTATGTGGGGCTCGCCACCACTGAAGGCGCCGGAATACCCACCAAAAAACCAGCGATACCCACACCGTCTTTTCGGGGGACGCCATGGGATCGCTTGCGCATACTACCGTGACATCCCGACGGTAGGCCCGCCTCTGCAGGCCTCCAGATTCTAAGGGGATTCTAAGTGTACAGCGCCATGGAGCGCACCACACCAGCGTATAATCGCTGGCAAAGTGTTTCTGGCCCTCCTACATTGGGTAGAAGGCGGCCCAAGGCGGCAGCGGCGTTGATGAGCTTCAGGCTGAGTTGGACAAAATGCTCGAATGCCCGAAGCTCCATCTTCCATCCAGAATCAGGCCCAGATACCTCATCTAGGCCTGCACCTTAATCACCGTTCCCTGGACGGTGATAGACGCTCCTCGAGGGGGACCTCGACGTGGACCGTGGAATAGGAGGGCCTCCGTATTTGTTACAGAGACCCTCAAGCCCAGCATCCTGATTCGATCCATCGTGAGTGACACTCCGACCTCAGCCAGGCGGGCTGCCTCCTGAAAAGTACGTCCCGTCGCCGTGATGAGGGTGTCATCCGCGTAGCACAGCACCCCCATCCCGGGAAGGACGGGTGCCCGCAGGAGCCAGTCAAAGCCAACGTTCCACAGGATTGGACCGAGAACCGACCCCTGTGGAACACCGCAGCCTACTCGACGCCGAACAAGTCGCCCATCGCCCCCCTCCCAGAAGACCACCCGATCCTGGAGGTATGCCCCCAACAGCCTTCTAAGATAGGAAGGCACCCCGTGATATCGAAGCGCCTCCCTTATTGTCCCGAAAGGAAGACTATTGAAGGCGTTCGCCACGTCCAGCGATACCGCCAGGACCACGTCCCCACGGGCCACCGCCTCCATGGTCCGGGTCTTCAGGGTGTTCAGGGCGTCGATAGTTGATCGACCCGCCCTGAACCCGAACTGAGCCTCTGAAAGACCCGGTCCCACCTCCTCGAGGTGCTGAACAAGACGGGCAGCGATAACCTTCTCGAAGAGTTTGCCCGTCTCATTCAGCAGCACAATTGGCCTGTATGCCGAGGAAGAGCTTAGTGGGCGCCCCTGTTTCGGCAACAGGACCAACTTTCCTTCCTTCCACAGCTTCGGAAACTGCCCACTAGAAAGACACTCGTCGAACAGTTCCCGAAGCCTCCCTCCTAGATATTCCAGGGCGTCACGCAGAACACGCCCTGGAACCCCGTTCGGACCCGGCGCTGTTCTGACCCTCAGTCGATGCTTAACTAACCCTGGCTGACAAGCATCCTAAAATGTTTTTCCTCTACACATTTCTTATAATTTCTTATTTTTTCTCATTTCTTATATGGCTTACCATTAATCCGATGAAATTTTGCCACCGAAGTAGGAAAAAAAAAAAAAAGATTTATTCTTTATATATTTGACCTTCAATATAAACGTTTTACGAAACCCTTATTATACCCGTGTTACGCCGAGAGGGAAAGCCAGTATATGTATATATGTATTGCAACATCTTCCGGTATAATTTAAAGTATTAATTATATTCCACTAAAATTAACGAAAATTCAAATATAAAAGCTAGGTTTTATTGAAATCATATTAATTGGAAAAAATATGTAGAAATAATTAATTAAATAATTAACTTCAATCACTGCAGACATTAAGAAAAAAATATAATTATCAAATTCTTTTGTTACTTTTTTGTTTTCTTCTTTTGTTATGTCATATTATTCTCGTTAATTACATGTCTCAACCGAATTAAAATCGTATTTATTATTTTACCTGAATATTCCAAACAATTACCTTTATTTAATGGTCATTATTAAATGTAATGCAATGGCAATTACATCGTATTATATATAATTACATTAAAATTATACTTCTAGATATAACAGCTCGCTTTTAACCTACTTAGTAAAATAACTTGTTGGTCATTCGCTTTTATTAAGTTTAACGGTTTTCTGAATATAGATGTTTTAATTACGCGGCACAATTACTAGTGCTAACAACATAATATATATATGACAATTATTCTGCCGTCAATTATCTTTCATTTTACTTCTGAATCTAAAAACACAAATTCTCTAGTAAAAGAATTAATAAGAATAATTCTTTAAATTTAAAATATATATTAATTTGATTTGAATTATATTGCACACATTAAAAATCGCAGATTACGAACCTACGATGTAATCCTATATATTGCATGTAGATTGATGTACACTATATGTTAATATAACAGTCATATTTCATAATAAATACATTTATTAACATATTATAATCTAATTGACATAATGTTTAATATCGTTATTTTATTTTTACAGATTAAAAAAAAACCTTTTATAAATAAAAATCACAGATGATAAATGATGTAATAAAATTAAATGTTGGATAATACAAGATTATTCAAGCATTGCTTCTATCTAAGTAATCTAAACAACTATATCCGATCCCAGGCGCTCGAACTCGTTAGCGAAGTAAACCATATCCTTGTGATCAAGTGCAGAGTTTTGAAATACAATGCGGAAAAAATTGACGAGATTGCCTTGCGGTTGATACGTGACCATCATGCTGCCTTCTTTTATCATTCGTTCTTTTATTTTCGGTGCGACCTTATGTAGCCTTTCGTTGTAGGTCGGTTCGTTTTCACAACCTCGAAGACACTTAGGAACGTACCAAAACATGATATTGGTACACTCTGGCTTTTCGAGAACGAGCTGAAAACCTTCTCTGTGCTTAATGTGTTCAAGGAAGAAGCTCGCATTGTCGAAGAGTTTGTCGATATGTTTCTCAAAGCCTTCGGTACCTTTCGCCTTCCACATGAACCAGAATTTCAAGACGTCAGCTCTTCGACCGCATTGAATGTGTTTGTCGCCAGTGTCATACGATGTATCATAAAATTTATCCTTCTGAAAGAGATACTTTGCATTCGATGAGTGTCCTTCTTCGAGGACACGTTTATGTCTTGTCAGGAAGGTTGAGCATTGTTGTGGTGCAGCCAACAGTTTGTGTGGATTCCATGTTACAGAATCCGCCCTTATATAAAAAAAAAACATTTAAATTAACAAAAAAATGCAAGTCTGTAAATGACCTAAGGTCTCCTCTCTTGAGGAGAAGGTATGGAGTTCATTCTGCCACGATACTTCAATACAGGTTTTTTTTTTGTTCAATTTAAGTGAAAATTTTCATTTTTATCTATTATTGTTGGATTGATTTTGGATCAATATATAATTAATATGCAATTATTATATGTATTACTGTTGTAATTAACTTATGACACCTCACGATTTAACTTAGTTGTGCTGTTATTCAATAATAATTAATTACATTAAATTCCGACTCAAAAAGCTTTCCTTGCGGTTTAAGTTTGTTTCATATCAAATTTCATCAAAATCGGTTCAGTGATTTAGCCGTGAGCTTTCACGGATAAGAGACAGACAGAAAAACGGAGATACTTTCGCATTTATAAAATTAGTAAGTATCGATTAGTATAGTTATAACAACTGTTAGCAAACATATTTAAAATAATTAAATATGTAAATTTAATGCAAACAATGTAATTAATTAAATTGATAAGAAATACTTACAATTCAATACCATTTAAAAGATGCCTATGTGTTTTCGACATTAGAGCACCGCCTCCCCAAGCTGCGTCTACGTGTAACCAGAGGTTGTACTTCTTACACAAATTAGCAACAGGCGCTATGGGATCAAAGGCTCCAAATACCGTTGTACCCGATGTTACAGTAACCATAAAAGGCGTAGAACCGCCTTCGATTGTTTCGTTGATTTTCTTCTCCAGGTCTTCCACGTCCATTTTACCCAATTCATCGGCCTTTATCGCGATACAGTTGTCGTTACCAATCCCCATAAAAGCGGCCATTTTTCTCGTTGAATAATGAGCAAGCTCAGACGTGAAGATTACTAAATTCGGAACTGCGTAAACACCTTTACTCTGAAACCATTTTTATTTATATTTATTTATATCAATAAAAAAAGGAAAATCTATACACATATCATAAGCTTATTTTATGTGATTGCTTTTATTAACATAAAAATGTTTTATCTGTAGAAGGAAGACGCTTATTTTAATTCCACAAACAGCTGTATATTATTTTTTTTATGAAATAGCAACAAAGGTATAAACTTGTTGAGGATTTTAATGCACATATTATTATACGATTATTTCCTTAACCTATGTTAATAGTTAATCATTAATTTAAATTAATAGTATGACTACATATTTAATTACTAATATTTCAATTAAATATGAATAAATAAATGTCCCACTAAAATTATTACGCACATGATAAATCAGTAGTGCTTGCCTGGTTTGAAACTGAAATGTTCCAATCGTTTCACCACTACGCCATCACGGCTTTAATAAAAATAATTAAACTAATATTTCACAACTATAATTGTAAGTATTTAATAAATTTATAACTTTTTTTTTAATTTAATGACATATTCAAACCAAGGTCTACATGGCATGCGATAAACTAATAACAACCAGAAATCGAGGTTAAGGTGATCTCCGAATGCTTCCTTCAAAACAATCGTTGCGTCTAAGACAAAAACGTACTTTATAGCTAAATAAGTTTATTAAATGAATAAAAAACGCAACGGACCATAATGAACTGTTGCGAAGGACAACAGTGATTGCTTGTTGCACATTTTTAAGTTATGATTGTATCTCGATAGAATAATCGTATTATTAAGGTAATATACGTACAATTATGTATAAAACTTCATAATAATTCATATTTTTCTAATTTATCACGTGTTTTCTAGATGTACTTATTGTGTTATTATTTAAAATTTGCAAATAATAAAAATGTTGAGAATGACATTATTTAACAGGCTGGATCAATTCCTCGCTGCTAATATCTCTACAACACCGGATGTTGTATTATACGATTTATATTTTATGAATTTAATGGACATTGCAAATCATTTCCAAGCCACTTCCGGGTTTCCGAGTAATTTGTAAATTTGCGCACGTATTAATAACCAATGATAATGCAATATTACTTTAATATACTTAATTTGTTGTTGTTTTTTTTTAATTCGGAATATGTACATTCTGCATACATTCTTATTTCATACTTAATAATTACCGGTATGAATAGCTAAACAAACTTTATAAAATAAAATAAATGCTAACCTTAGTTTCTGGGTAGAAGTGGTATCGTGCACAGCTTATAGCATACCCATTAGCTATGGAACCTCCAGGACAAAAGATTCCATCACCTTCTCCATCTGACCATCCAACAATCTCCCTCATCTCTCGCAGAACTTCTTCTTCCATCAAAGTAAAAACTGGAGCAACTTCGAAAGTGTATACGCTAGGATTGAGAGCATCTGTCAACCACTGACCGACAAGACCGTAAGGATCAACGGATGAGAAAAGTTGGTTGACGAAGTATGGGTGTGCTGTATTAACGGAATATCGGGCGACCTGAAAAAATCATTAGCATTTATACTGTTTAACATATAAATAATTGTTATATATAAATACATTTGTCTAGTGTAGAAATTGTAATTCCTTGAGTGTAAGTTATATTTTTCAGTATTGAAAATTTTAATTTGTAGATAATTAAGTAAGTAAGGTAGTTTAAAGTAAGTCTTTAAAGTCTAAATTCTGTATGTCTTAAGATTTGATAGTGCCCTTAGTGGTTTGGCCCTTATCTCTTAGAAAATAAAGAAAAATATATCACCACACTATCAACAGCCAAAACACTTTTCAAACAATAAACAGCTTATTCTTAAAACCTACCCTAAAATTATAATCGGCCTTATCCTCTAACGATAAGATCGATAAAAAAATTACTTGAAAATGAACTTGACTTGATGATAAAAATTATACATTCTAAGAAACATCTTATGTCATATCTAGAAAAGTAATTATAAAAACAAACCCATAGTTCATTTCATGTCCATAAATATTCATTTTTAGGATTTACCTCAAACTGAACGTCATTAGATTTAAAACAAAATGTAAGAATATGCAGGTAAATATACCTTCTAATACTTACATCAGCCATGAAAGCCAGGAGTTCGTCATGAGTCGCAGGTCCATCCCGAGGCTTCAAATCTATGGCCTTTTTGATATCCTCAGGAGCTGCCCACTCTACAACTTTAGAACTTCGAGAAGATCTGCCAAAAACCACTCTCTCTACTAACAGATCTACCGCCCTTCTCAAAAAATCTTCATGTTTCGATCTCTCTGGGAGACTTTGAAATAGAATTGTATTTTTTCTCTCATCACCCGTTACAATAATATTTGAATCGGCAGGCATTTTTTAAATTTATTTTAAGTGCAATCTTATAAACTTTACCATTGAATTATAATAAACTTTTATACTTTATATCTATATGGCTATTGCGGGCGGCCGCTGCCATTAGTAATGCAATTTTGGTCCGTCGCTCAGCGCGTAGCCTTCTTAAATACTTCACGTCAGCGTCAATTCACTTTGTAAGGTTATGCTTTTATTGTTAGTTTAAATTATAAGCAAATCAAACAATTTATATTGCACATTCAGAATAGGGTGAGATTGAAAGGCATTACATAAAATTATTTAATTAACGGTCATGAAGTCCTTGCAGATTCACCGTAATATTTATTTTATCTGACAATCTGTTCCAAATATAAATCTGTGTTGAGATCGTCTTTTCTCGCTTCATAATCATACTTAAGTTATAAATGTGAAATTTGTATGTCTTACTTACGTACGTTACTTAGGTTACTCAATCATGCGAAAACAACTTGACAGTTTTAAAAAAAAATTAAAATAAGACATAAGCTACTTAGCACCTGCCTTGCCAAAATGGAGATTGAGAGCTAAAGATTGAGCTCAGTGGCGTGCTTTTGGAGAGGCCTATGTCCAGCCGTGAACGACAAAGGGATAACGATAACGATGATGATCAAAAGTAGGCGTGTTTTTATACATAACAGTTTATATAAAAATATTCGTTGCGACGTATTTATGTAATTTATTTTTAAGTAGGACTATTAACAAGGCCAAAGAAGTTTTATCACAGTTTGGAGTTATTGAATCTATAATGTTATGCTATGTATGTTTTACTTTCAGCAATGTTGCATGTGCTTAATTTATCACCTAGTACCGTGGACTATGTGACAGGCAATGGTAGGTAACAATATGTTATCCTCTTGTTTTCTGCACTCTGGAGTACGGTAGCGTTCAATCAGCAAAATCAATCAATCCTATGTATTTCCTATCTTTCTCAATAGTGATGCATTTCTACTCCCAACAGTTAAAAATTTAAGGCTAATAATAGATAATTCGCTCTCTTGGGTTACTCAAGGAGCAAAGGTGAGTCGAAAAATGTGTGCCTCCATTGGCTCTCTTAGACGCTGGCTAAAGTTTTTGCCATATGCAACCAAAATAGCCTCAGCCAACTCTTGCCCCTATTGGTCTTTGCCAACTGTATCTACTTAGATCTTTCTGAGGAACTACTGAGTAATCTAGAACGCATGCAGAACATATGTATTCGCTTCATATTTTGATAACATAGATGTGATATATCCCAAGATCGTAATATGTTTTTGTGTATGTCCATATATATGTACATAAGATAAAGTATGTAAGTATATTACATATATTTTTTAAATTTCTAGTTATTTTATACCTATTTTTTTTTGGTTGATTGCACACTATGCCTGATTATTGTTCCTGCCTTAATCTTTAATAGGTTTGCCTAGGATATATTAATGTAAGTCATAAGGCCGCCTTTGCATACTTTTTAATCAACCTGTTCTTCTTTTATATATTGTGTGTAAATTGTGTGCAATAAAGACGATAAAAAATGTTACAATCCCGTACTTCGAAAAGCACTTAGGACGATGGTTGTGTGTCCGATATCGTATCCTGATCTATGATTGAAATATAGAGTAAAGGAATAATTAAAAATTACATTTACTTAAATAATTATCTAAAAAACAAAACCAATTTCAAATCACATTCGAGCCCATGAATAAATTTACCCCTATTTTTTCACCCTTTCGAGTATTATTTCTTTGAATTAAAATCGGTTGATAACATAAAAAAATACCAAATTGAGAACCTCCTACTTTTTTTAAGTCATTTAATATGGCAACATTATACGATAAAAATTAACTTACTTTTTATAATAACAAAATACAATTTGATAATAAATACTTGTCAAAGAACACAATACATTATAACACGTGGACCCGGAACATTTAATCATTATAAGGGCAGCTTTCTATTACATAAAAGCCAGTTACATAAGCATGCCTTGAAATCTACTTTTTTAATTACAATTAGTTGCACTAAACGCCAAAACTGACCTTTGTACATGATTAATCAACTGAGAACGACCATAACCCAAAATTCGATGCAAATAAATTATATATATAATTAATATAATTTATAAAAAATTAAAATATATATATATATATATATATATATATATATATATATATATATTTATTTATTCTATATATTTATATATATATATATATATATATATATATATATATATAAATTAATTAGCTTAATTAAATAAACACATATTTTGAGTATGTAAAAAAGAAACATCTCGTATATTCTTAATATTATTATTTATATATTCTATAACAAATTTAATTTGCTTATAATATGTTAAATGTTTTATTTTCACATTTATGCGTGTTTTGATATTAACCTGACTTAATACAATACTAATTACTCACTACATATTATAAAATACATATTATAAATACTGGTGGTAGGGCTTTGTGCAAGCTCGTCTGGGTAGGTACCACCCACTCATCAGATATTCTACCGCAAAACAGCAATACTTGATATTGTTGTGTTCCGGTTTGAAGGGTGAGTGAGCCAGTGTTACTGGTGGTAGGGCTTTGTGCAAGCTCGTCTGGGTAGGTACCACCCACTCATCAGATATTCTACCGCAAAACAGCAATACTTGATATTGTTGTGTTCCGGTTTGAAGGGTGAGTGAGCCAGTGTAATTACAGGCACAAGGGACATAAAATCTTAGTTCCCAAGGTTGGTGGCGCATTGGCTATAAGCGATGGTTGACATTTCTTACAATGCCAATGTCTAAGAGCGTTTGGTGACCACTTACCATCAGGTGGCCCATATGCTCGTCCACCTTCCTATTCTATAAAAAAAAAAAAATAAATAAAATGCTCCATGTCTCTACGTCTCTCCGTCATAACGCTATAAACTCAAAAACTACCCAACGGATTTTTATCCGGTTTTCATCAATGGTTAGAGTGATTCTCATGAGTTCCTCATAAAAGATTTAGTGTATAGTTAAAATGCACATTATTCTGTATACAAATACAGTTAGTATAACATGGCAGTACCTTACTGCTACTGAAAACTTCTTGACACAAAAAATGGGAAATTTTCATTTCACACTATTAATATACAGAAAATGTATATTAAATTATAATATCGGTATCCATAGGCTTTATGCCTAATACTTGCAATTACTTAAAATACAAAAAAATATTTACATTGTTTCGATGTTTACAATATGAAATGTCGCATGTAATTAAAACGCCTAAAATACGGTAAACATATCCGTAACAGCCTGTGAATGTCCCACTGCTGGGCTAAAGGCCTCCTCTCCTCTTTTTGAGGAGAAGGTTTGGAGCTTATTCCACCACGCTGCTCCAATGCGGGTTGGTAGAATTCACATATGGCAGAACTTCAGTGAAATTAGACACATGCAGGTTTCCTCACGATGTTTTCCTTCACCGTAAAGCACGAGATGAATTATAATCACAAATTAAGCACATGAAAATTCAGTGGTGCTTGCCCGGGTTTGAACCCACGATCATCGCTTAAGATTCACGCGTTCTTACCACAGGGCCATCTCGGCTTGTAAACATAAAAAGGATATAATAAATTAAAAAAGAAACAATAATAAACAAGTATATCAAACTTACTATATTTACAAATTATATTTACAATATTTTTGATACTATTGCAGTTAACATTTTTTTTTACAAGTCAGAATTTTTGTATTAAATTAATAAGTATAAATGTGTATCAAATAAATAATTATGTTTTTCTTTTAAAAAAATCTGAGTATTTTTTTATGCATATAAATAAATACATTTTATTTCTATAACATCTTATCATAATTCTTCTTTCGCCTTCGTCTATCTACGTCATGCAACAACTAGTTTTTTAATATAATAACTCAATACACATTACGAATCGTATCAGGTTATTTCCACAAAGGTTCTTTATAAAAAACCCATTCAATATAAACTAAATGATTCATTGTAACAAATCCTAATTACAGGAAAATGTGGAATGATACGCAATATAGAACATATGGGCTACAAAGAGCTCCCAGAGCCCAAAGAATAATCAAAACAATTACATATTTATGTTTTAAAACCGATAAAAATGTTAATATACCGTTTTATAATACCGATAATAGGGTTATAAGTATTCATTAAAATTAGTTATTATGTTTCGCGCAAGGACAAAAAGCTGTTTATGTGCGATTTTTGTGTCCGTATTTATATTTTAATTTATCTTTTAACCAGCATAATGTTACCTAAAATTGAAATAAAAAACATATTTCAT
The DNA here is from genome assembly GCF_905147045.1 of Nymphalis io. NCBI lineage: Eukaryota > Metazoa > Arthropoda > Insecta > Lepidoptera > Nymphalidae > Nymphalis > Nymphalis io. Next base: position 4,698,672 of record NC_065903.1, read on the forward strand.
TCATTTATTGTCCTCCTGAACCTATAACGTAAAAAAATTAATGTAATGTATTTACCCAGACGGGCTTGCGCAAAGCCTAATAAAATTACTAATTACTAGTAACTACATAATATTAAACTTTAAAGGCCAACAAACACATTTGAATTTTTACTTTTTAGAGTTTTTATTTAATTATAGTTATTTCAGGCAGCCAATATTACTAATTTGTACTAATTTGTAAAGCTTGTAGAAACGTAGTAAATCCATTTTCTTTCTTTTAACGCGACTGAAATCGCACGGAGTAGCTACATATAAAGTACCCACATAAAATACTGCATATAACCTTAATTGTATTTTTATTCAAACATTCAAAGACCTCAAATAAGACAGTCTTAGTTAAAATTTTATTTGTTAAATTATTTACCTACTACTATCAATATTAGGTATAACTAGTTGTCTATAATATCGATAATCAAAAAGTTTTTATTTTTATAACTGTGATATAAAGGTCAAATGACGTATTCTGAGAATTATTATATTTTGACTGCACATTTTTTATTGATTATTTTTTTGTATTTAAACAAAGCTTTATTTTTATAAGCTTTTGCTCAGGTAACTTAATTTACAGGGACGTATATAAAATTATTTTAAACTTTTTATTGATAATAATGGTATGCCATTAACATAATTTATTTATCTAGAAATGACAGATAAATTTGTATTAAAAGTATATTATTTCACTTGCTAATGTTTTTGAATTTTAATAAATATCTCTTCCATATATTTTCTTAAATAAGGATTGTAGGTATATGAAATTAATACAAATCATTGCTCACTTTTCCTATTGACATGGAATTGGTTGATTCCTCAATTATGCTTCCCCTTTAAATTGTGAATATTAATTTATTACTCAACTCTTTCATTTAACAAATTGAATGTCAAGGTCATTCTAGAATCTAGATGTTGTTTTTATTAAATTATCTGTGAATAGTTTTTGAAAAATTCCAATTTTAATACAATAGTCCCGGCTTTGCAGGAATAAAATTAGTGTCTACATAAAACGTTTAAATATCATAATAGGTAGGTAGGAACATATAGCTACATTGGTTTACACGGCTTACGCCAATAAATATCTTAGTCGGCATAATTTTTTTCATTAACAATCACCGTCACATTTCAGCCATGTTACAAAATAAAATTAATAAATTACATTATCATGAATCACTCCGTTCGGTATTTTTTGAGTTTATTCCGTTCAATCAAATATTAAGAGTTAAGACAGATATAAAAATTAATACAATAAGTGTATAGTGTATTTATTAAACTCTCAATTCGTTCGGCGTAAATATAATTTAAGATTTTTTCATGTTTGTATTAACCTATTTCATGATAAATAATATAATCAATTTCTTTGTCAATATTTATCAGAATCCTTAAATAAATATTGTTTATTCATTGAACATCCAAACAACTTGAGTTCATTTGTTATTTTCAAATACAAGAATTTAAAATATTCACTAGAAAGAACTACCTTAAAGCCATCCAAGACGTTGAATGTATATGAGTTATTGTGAATTTGTATATATTATTATGTACTTTAATTATCATAGTTTAAATCTTAACCCGCAAGAATCCAATTTTTTTTCAGCTGTCAATGTCAAATATTACGTTGTCAACAAACCAAAGCCGTCAGCCACACAGCCATGTGGTTATCGAAAGTTATGATATTATTTTGAAATCATTGCATGAACCAAAAAGCTATTTATCGAAAAGTTTCATATAATATTAAAATAAATAATATATAGTTTAATGTACCATTCTTACGTTTCTTTACAAAATGTCTGACGGTCAATTCAGTGATTATGAAGAAGATATTATATCAAAGACTGTTAAATCAGTACGGGTATGTATATTTAAGTAATTATAGCTTTATTTGAAAAAAATAAATATATTTATTTTATAGACATTTATCCCCACCATAATAAATATAATTTTTTGATTTAGTAGTTTTGAAATGTATTTTTGTTTCTTATGTTAAAATTTTATTTGTTAAATTATTTACCTACTACTATCAATATTAGGTATAACTAGTTGTCTATAATATCGATAATCAAAAAGTTTTTATTTTTATAACTGTGATATAAAGGTCAAATGACGTATTCTGAGAATTATTATATTTTGACTGCACATTTTTTATTGATTATTTTTTTGTATTTAAACAAAGCTTTATTTTTATAAGCTTTTGCTCAGGTAACTTAATTTACAGGGACGTATATAAAATTATTTTAAACTTTTTATTGATAATAATGGTATGCCATTAACATAATTTATTTATCTAGAAATGACAGATAAATTTGTATTAAAAGTATATTATTTCACTTGCTAATGTTTTTGAATTTTAATAAATATCTCTTCCATATATTTTCTTAAATAAGGATTGTAGGTATATGAAATTAATACAAATCATTGCTCACTTTTCCTATTGACATGGAATTGGTTGATTCCTCAATTATGCTTCCCCTTTAAATTGTGAATATTAATTTATTACTCAACTCTTTCATTTAACAAATTGAATGTCAAGGTCATTCTAGAATCTAGATGTTGTTTTTATTAAATTATCTGTGAATAGTTTTTGAAAAATTCCAATTTTAATACAATAGTCCCGGCTTTGCAGGAATAAAATTAGTGTCTACATAAAACGTTTAAATATCATAATAGGTAGGTAGGAACATATAGCTACATTGGTTTACACGGCTTACGCCAATAAATATCTTAGTCGGCATAATTTTTTTCATTAACAATCACCGTCACATTTCAGCCATGTTACAAAATAAAATTAATAAATTACATTATCATGAATCACTCCGTTCGGTATTTTTTGAGTTTATTCCGTTCAATCAAATATTAAGAGTTAAGACAGATATAAAAATTAATACAATAAGTGTATAGTGTATTTATTAAACTCTCAATTCGTTCGGCGTAAATATAATTTAAGATTTTTTCATGTTTGTATTAACCTATTTCATGATAAATAATATAATCAATTTCTTTGTCAATATTTATCGAAAAGTTTCATATAATATTAAAATAAATAATATATAGTTTAATGTACCATTCTTACGTTTCTTTACAAAATGTCTGACGGTCAATTCAGTGATTATGAAGAAGATATTATATCAAAGACTGTTAAATCAGTACGGGTATGTATATTTAAGTAATTATAGCTTTATTTGAAAAAAATAAATATATTTATTTTATAGACATTTATCCCCACCATAATAAATATAATTTTTTGATTTAGTAGTTTTGAAATGTATTTTTGTTTCTTATGTTCTTACAGACTGATTTAACTGTCGTTATAAAAATAACACGTATTTATAAATTTAAATGAATTGTTTTCTTATAGTTTGCAGAGGAGCCACAAATTAAGCAAATAAGTAGTGGAGATGATGAACTGGACTCTGATGATTATTTCTATGATTCAGATGAAGAAACAAATGTGACGAAAAAGAGCGATCATTTTAACCAACAGAATCCTAGTACAAAAGTTATATCGTACCAGCCCAGTGAAAAACTTTTCAAAAAATATGTCAACAAAATAAATGTAGATAAATATGAACCATTGAATGAACGCTCTCAAAAATTCATGGAACTTAATGATCGAAAATATGATAATGATAGAGTTAGAATAAGAGATAAACATGACAGAGCCACTGCGGAACAGGTTATGGATCCTCGGACAAAAATGATTCTATTTAAGCTCTTAAATAGAGGAATTATTAATGAAATTAATGGATGTATTTCTACAGGCAAGGAGGCTAACGTCTACCATGCAACTTCGAAAGATGGAAGAGATTTTGCTGTTAAAATTTTTAAAACATCTATACTAGTGTTTAAAGATAGAGATAAGTATGTATCGGGAGAATACCGTTTCAGAAATGGTTATTGTAGGTCGAATCCTCGTAAAATGGTTAAAACATGGGCAGAAAAGGAAATGAGGAATCTTGTTAGGTTATATAATGCAAAATTAAATGTTCCAGAACCAATAATTTTAAGAAGTCATGTATTAGTCATGACATTCATGGGTGAAAATGGCTGGCCGTCACCTAAATTGAAGGATGTAGAAATTACACAGTCAACCGCCCGATCTTTGTACCGGGAATGCATTACAATGATGTGGAAAATGTTCAATATTTGTAAATTGGTTCACGCAGACTTATCAGAATTCAATTTACTATACCATAATGGAAATGTTGTTGTAATAGACGTGTCACAGTCAGTGGAACACGATCATCCCCATGCGTTTGAATTTTTGAGAAAAGATTGCACTAATATTTCTGATTTCTTTAGGAAAAAGGGTGTTGCTACATTGACTGTGAAGGAATTGTTTGATTTTATAACAGATGCATCTATTAATGAAAGTAATTTAGAGGAATGTCTAGAAAAACTCTCTGAGAAAGTAGCATCAAGAGATTTTGAAGAAATGACGGCTCAAGAGCAAATCGAAGAAGAGGCCTTTAAGAATGTTTATATTCCAAAAAGATTAACAGAGGTAAGGAATATTACAATATTCGTTTTTTGTTTTAAATAACTTTAAGAAATGAAATCAAACAATTCTTTATTCACTCTTTAAAATCGCCAATGTTACAGTTGTTGAAATGGTGAATTAAATGTAAATTTACCACTGATTTGATTTCAGAAACAAGTACCGAGGGGTTCTGCATTGTATATACTAAAAAAACCACCATTTATAAATTTTAATTGAGCAGACTTGAATCATTATTCATTTTGGAGTTATGTACTTGGATGTATAGTAAGGGAAACAAATACACCAACAAATTTAACTGACTTTAAATAAAAGTCTATACCATATTCCAATAGGAATAGTAAACACTAACATACTGGACATATACATAGACTGGATTTACATTATCAATCCATATGATAATGATACCTTCTCCTCAAAAAGAGGAGAGGAGGCCTTTAGCCCAGCAGTGGGACATTCACAGGCTGTTACGGATATGATAATGATAATAACTCGAGTATATTATATGTTACAAACAGCACTTGTTTAATATAATATATTTATTTGTAATACCACAATACATAATCTAGTTATACACACTTTAATTTTAATTCTGAAATGTAAATTTTTCACACATTCCTAATGAATCCATGACAGCCTGTAAATGTCCCACTGCTGGGCTAAAGGCCTCCTCTCCTCTTTTTGAGGAGAAGGCTTGGAGCCTAATCCACCATGCTTCAGTGAAAGGAATACACATGCAGGTTTCCTCACGATGTTTTCCTTCACCGTAAAGCACGACATGAATTATAATCACAAATTAAGCACATGATAATTCAGTGGTACTTGCCCGGGTTTGACACTATGATCATCGGTTAAGATTTCGCGTTTTTACCACTGGGCCATCCTGGCTTTCCTAATGAATATTACAGATTATTCTAGATTTTAACCAATAATTTAATATCAAATCAAGATAAAAGTTCTCTATTTATCCTTACTTGTCCTATAATTGGAATAGACTACATAATTTCGACAGAAATAAAAAATAATAAATAGTTATAACTTGTTCTAATTATTAATGTTTATAAAATAATAATAATCAATTCAATAGGTAATCAATTATGAAAGAGATATTACCAAAGCGAAGAAAGGTGACACGGCCGACCTAATATACAAGAAAATAGCCGGCTTCAATGAAGATTTCACTGGAACTGTGAACAAACCAGACATTTTGCAAGACGATGAATTGTCTGGGACTGGTTCTGAATATAGTTCAGATGATGATGAAGACGATGATGCTAGTAAGTTACTAGTTTATAATTTTATTTATGATGGGTATTGAAATGCCTACATTGTATTGATGCTGTTGATTTTTTTCATATTTATTTATAATATGTAGAAGGACTGGCATATAGGCCACCAGGCCTTTTATCATGTGTCTCAGTATCAAGTTTCAATTAATTACCAATGAGTTGTAAACTTTTGCCTTTTCTCTTCTACGTGGTGTGCGTTATATGTTGCACATATTATACCTTAAAGAATGCTTTAAATTTCATAGATATATAAGCAAACCCAATCTGGATTTTAAGGAGGGCAAAAAAGTTATAACCCTTTATGCCTACATTCCTTTATTTATTGGCAGATTTACACATATTCTAAGTATATTTTTATTTTAATTTATTAATTTTTTATTCATCGTTTTTTTTTTTTGTAACTTGATTGTTTTTATTGTGCTATAATGTACATGTTGCCTTATTGTTCATGCAGTTATCACCTGTAGATGAGGTACCACTTCTTTTATATTTTATTTTATGAACTGTGTGCTATCATGTATCTGTGTGTACTTTGTTGGTGATCTAATAAATAAATAAATAAATATAGGCAGCTGAATTTTTCCCTTTTGCCTTACTTTATGAACTCACATTTTGTCATTCCAAAATGCAAAATAAAATGGAATATACAGCTGCTGCTGCGGATTTTTCTGCAATTCCATAAACAATTATCTTTCCACAATCCAAAAGTAGGAAGACACCTTTATAATATTAGTCAATGTCGCATGTCACTATCTATTTCATAATAATAGTTTTACTGCTTATATGTCGTACAATAAAGTATTAAATGAATAACTTACTGCTAGACTGAATTTAATTATAATCCAGTCCATAATTCAGGTTCGATATGTATATCATTTGTCAATTTTTTAAATTTACAATATTAATAAATGTTAGTAATTAAATATTGTTCTAAAAATTGCTTTGTTGTTATTTCAGAAACGAAATTCAAAAACAGCGCACGTCCAAGAGACGAGTCACCGAACAGTAAGAAGGCAAGAAAGAAAGCCGTTAAAGAAGAGAAGGCTGAAAAAAGAAAAACTAAAACGAAGAAACATATTAAAAAGAAAAGAGACAAAGGTGCTTGTAAGAAATAACGGAAATATTCAAGAAATTATTACAATAGCTCATAATTTAACAAAAACAATGAATGATGTCGAGTCTTCTCAACTATTAGTGTGCATTGGTTATTTTTAGTCATCCTTTAGACACAAGCAATGAACTCCATGTTCAATCTTTTTTTTTATTTATTTCACATATTAACTAGGCAGACTGGAAAATGAGGTATCGAGTAAGTGATAATCATAGACATTGACATTGACATCATTGGGAACTAAGATGTCATGCCCCTCGTGCCTGTAGGAACACTGGCTCGGCAATCACCCGTCAAACCTGAACACAACAATACTAAATATTGCTATTTAGCGTAGAATATATAATGGAAAAGTGGAAAAACCAAGACAGACTTCAAGTAGGACAAAATCAAGTAGGATATTTTTTACTAATCTTTGGCAAAATAAAAGGTTAGCATAATTCGAAGCCATTAGAGAAATAAAAGTCACGGTAATCGTTTTTATGTTTAAAAATTTTAGGTAAATCGTATTTGTCACAGAGTATCAATGAAATAACATAACCCTTATCAAAATAAATAACATTTTTATTTTGAATATCCTCTGTAATAAAATTGCATTTCACATTTTGTAATTGGGACCAAGATGTACATATGTACTCTATAATAATATATGTTTATATATAATTATTTAAAATAATGCCACAAATTACATTGTCACTTTTGCGTGTGCGAAGCTCGACGTCAGTTAGCTAAAAAAAAGGAATACTTATAATGTACAATAAATAATAATTGAGTTGATTTAAGACGTTTCATTTGTTATATTAAAACCTTTTTGATAATCGAATATAAAAAAAAACATTTCGTGGTAAAAGTTAAAATATGCAATTTCGTATTCATTCTCTTTTTGCTCCTGAACTATTTATAAGAAGATTTGTTGACCTCAATATATTGAATGATACAACAACAACCGAATCTCAAGCTTATTTTTGCAAACTATTTTTTTTTTCTGGCGTGTATCTACGTAACTTGAGCGCAAAATATTCTGCCAATGTCACATATAAAAAACACATGAGATCAATGGGTATCAAATTTTGAAGTATTTAATAATTAGAAACTATGTACTACAGTAGATACATATGTAGAACAAAATTAATTAATTAATTGTAAAATATATTTCATAATACTTTAATATTTTTTTTTACCATTTATGTATCACTCACTATCGTCCGAGTTTGTGCGTTAGTTGTGAGTTTTTTCGGTAATGCCTAATAAAGCGCTCATATTACATTATTTATAACTACATATTATACAACAAAGTCCGGATACGGAATTTTCATACGGTTGTCAGCCCGGGCAAGCACCGCTGAATTTTCATGTGCTTAATTTGTGATTATAACTCATCTCGTGCTTTACGGTGAAGGAAAACATCGTGAGGAAATCTGCATGTGTCTAATTTTACCGTAATTCTGCCACGTGTATTCCACTAACCCGCATTGGAGTAGCGTGGTGGAATAAGCTCCAAACTATGGCCTCAAAAAGGGAGAGGAGGCCTTAGCCCAGCAGTGGGACATTCACAGGCTGTTACGAGACGAGTTATTATTGTTCACGACGATTGATTGATTGATTATTTAAGTGTGTTTATTGGTTGTGTCTATTATATTAATTATGAACGCTCCTGCGACTGTTAATTAATTAAATAATTAGCTTGCAGATCATAATTATATTTATTGTTAACACCTTAAATGCCCAGAGCTCAGTTTTTTTTCTGTATTGCATTGATTTAACAACACATTAATTTTTAAATATCTAATTGGATATACAACCAGTGATATATATTTACTAAATGTTTTGTATATAACAAAAGCATAATTACATCCGGTAAATAATACTTTGCTTACTTAACTTGAAACTGAAAAAAAAACTTTAATATTTACACTATGTATTTTGAATAAAATTTTTAATCTTATTTTTGTTTCGTTATAAACAAAGGTGGGTATATATTTTTTTTTTTGTAAAGATATAAATAGGTTTAGGTTTTGTATAATAAAAAGATTTTATATATTTAAATAATTTGTTTAATTTATAAAAGTAGAAAAGATATTTACATATTGTGTTTATAAATTACTCAGCAAACTAGGAATAATAATAATAAAGCCTTAAATACTTTAATGTTTATACTTATTCTATTAAGTAATATCATTTCATTAACCTCATGGAATATGAACCAGTAGTTAACTACATAGCAAAATTACAGATAATTTTTTGTGTCTAAAAACTGTTTTTCTAACAGTACTTATTGACGCCCATTCTCAATATTACATTAATCAAGTAATCTACTCATAAAAGCCCCGTAACAATTAATTGAATTGATATTTAATGAATTTACAAGTTATTCTATTAAATAATATTTTTAGTGATAATATTGCTATTATGTTTTCAATATTTTTTAATTACAGTCAAATACATAAGGTATTAATTTTGACAGTCTGATCAAAACAAAATAATCACCTTTTAATAATTAAAATATTAATTTAAAAAATCCAGCAGTGAATACGAAGTACATTTCGTTTGACAAGAGCGACGACTGCATTAAATCATCGTATAGATAAAAAGTGCGACAGAAAAAAGGTCTTCTTACTAGGTAGTAAGTACATTCACCATCAATTAGATGTATATTAATAATTTTAGACACTTTTAAGAAAAGCAGGACCGAAATATCGCATAAGTACACAAGACAATATTAAATTAAAAAAAAAAAAAAACCTTCATATGACTTAAGTCTACCAAATATTCAATGCATATATTTTTAATTTGGTCTGCGTCGCAGTTAACGCTATTATTTTTATTATATTTCTTTTTTCACACACTCAATCCACCCACATACCTATGTAACTTGTCATGCCCATTCACGCTCGAAAAATTGTCTCACTCATGCTCTTAAAGAACGAATCGAAAGGTAGAAAGTAAAATCATCCAAATTTTCGTAACGTCTCGTATAGTTTGTGTATAATATTTTACAATAGGCAGAATTATTCCAACTTCATTTTTAATTGTTTACTTAGACCAATATTCCAGCAAATTGATGTTTACTTAGACCAAATCTATTATTAATTCGTTTAAACAATAATAAAAAAATCTTTGGCTAGAGATATTCCCTATTACAGAATGCATTGGAGACACATTTTAAATTACGATAACATTAAATTAATCTATCACATACATAAAACAGCATGTAATGTCCTCCCATTTGATTAGAACATAGAATTACTAATAAGTACGTATCACACTAAATCACATTGTATATTTTAATATTTTGTAAATCACGTAGCAAAGCGATATCTAAGACCCATAAAGCAGAGGAATCTTACTGATAACAGGATGCTTACCATTATAAGAATTTCTAGCCAGACTGAACTGTTTTCTATATCTAAATATTGTAATAGAACGTCTGGTTTTGCGAAATGGCAGTAGACGTCATCACATTCCAAAGGTTTTCTACCAAAGCCAAAAACTGTAAGTACCATAGCGACTACGCCACATCTGATGAAAGAGGTCTTCATGATAATGTTCATGAGCAGAGGGATCCTGTGGGCGAAGTCGAAGCCGTAGATGGCGAGACCAAGGAATGGTGCGATGGCAGCTGGGCCGATTGCACAGCCATTCTGAAATTAGTTAATAATACGAATAAGAAATACGAATAATATACTTATTTTAAATCGTCTGATCGATTATCTTTCATACATTTGTAACTAGATACATATATAACTTAATACATTGTAGTAAAACAGCAGTACTTGGTATTGTTGTGTTCCGCCTTAAAGTGTGTTGAGCCAGTGTAATTACAGGTACAAGGGACATAACATCTTAGTACCCAGGGTTGGTGACGCATTGGCGATGTTAGCGATGGTTAACATTTTTTACAATGCCAATGTCTATGGGCGTTGGTGATCACTTACCATCAGGTGGCCCATATGCTCGACCTCTTACCTATTACATAAAAAATCTCATATTTTAAATACGAGTTGTATATATAAAATAACTTACCCTCACACTGAAAACCGATCCGATCGCCATACCGAGTCCCTCAGACACCAAGGAAACGATGTTGCCAACAATACAGAAGACTATAAATCTCGCAGCACTGAAGGGTACTCCTACCATGAAGAACACGATCGTGCAAAATATCATGTTCAAGGTAACTTGGACTGGCAATTTTGACACCGTCAAAGCAGCATAGTACGGTACGAGGCTGTACCAGCTGTTGAAATGTTCTTTCTTCACTAGCTTTACTTCCTCAGGATCTAAAAAAGCAATATGTATGATAATATCGAGATCTACATAACATTGTTATCAAATAGTTTCCGAATGCGTGTGGGCCCCCGCATTCGGAAACGCAGATTTTAGGTACCTTATGTTCATTTCTGTACCCCTGACAACGTGCATGCAAAATTTCATGATGATCGGTTAAGTAGTTAAGACGTGAAAGCGTAACAAACAAACACACTTTCGCATTTATAATAGAACATCAAAAAAAACCAAACGAATTCCAATAATATTGTACATAGATGTTGAGCAATATGAAACAAGATAAATTATTAAATTTGAAAATCAAAAATCGAATTAAATTTAACCGATCATTACTAAAATATCTTATAAATTATTCGGTAAAGTCGTATTAATAACCTAATATGTGCAATTGAAAAAAATATTCATTTGAATAATATTTTAATTTAATTATTAATATTTTATAATAAATCTATGTAAAACATGTTTTTCTTATAATGTACAAAACAAATTGCAAAGCTTAGATTTTTTTAAATGAAATTCTAATTTAATTTGACTTCTAATTTAATAATTAATATAAATTATAATTGTTCGCAATGTAATCGCTCCAATTTCTATTACGAGCTTATAATTAAAAAATCGTTAAGTTATAGTCGTATAATAAGCAGTTTTATTATTCCCGTCATAAATACGTAGGTGTGAAGTTGACATATTTATAGAAGATAAAACAGCATACAAATTTTAAAATTATTTAAATACAAATAGTTATTCTTACCTTGAAGTGTATACACGTATTATATTTATTATATTTTTTTTACAAATAATTATAATGAATACCATCCATTTTAAATGGTAAGTTAAAAAATATTGGGCATCATCCACTCGTTAGCTATTCTACCGACAAAAATCAATAGTTGTTTTATAGTTATATGCTTAGAGGGTGAGTAAGGCAGCATAAATACAGGAGACCCTCTTAGGATGGTCATCCGGAGTCCGAGATGGCTCAAACTTCGAGGCAGAGTTTAATAATGGCCCCCACGTCTGGCTGTATAGGCCAGTAGGCCAACAGCATATACACAATTAAGAAAAAAAACTTATTTCCCATGGTGGCGACCCATTGTTTTACTATCTATGGGCGATAGTGAGTGATGAAAAATAAAAGTTAAGTGAAAAAGAACGTTGATACTCACATACAAGCACTGGTACCATGATTTGCGTATACGAAAAGAATATCACAAGACCAACGCACATCTTTAAGTGGTTGAACATTTGTGAGCCGTCGTTAGCCGTACCGAAGAAACAAAGGCCTATTAACACAGCGCACATCACGTGGTGTATGGTTTGGATCCATAATGCTAAAAAAAACGGTTTATAAGTTATAATTTAAATAGATCATGAAATTCAACAAGAAGAAATACAAAAATGTAAAAACATCCTACTGCTGGGCTAAGGCCTTCTCTCCCTTTTAGTAGAAGGTTTCTTATTCCACAAGACTTCTCCAATGCGGTTTGGTGGATACACATGTAGTGAGTATGAATTGCAGTGAAACAAGACATTTCCTCATGCAGGGTTTTTCACAATGTTTTCCTTCACCGCCGAGCACGAGATGAATTATATACACAAATTAGGCACGTGAGACATCTGTGGTTTATGCCTGGGTCTGAACGCGTGATATTCAGTTAAAAACAATTTCGATAGTTTGGACTTTATAATAATAATAATAATATCCTGGGACATTATTCACACACGGCCATCTGATCCCAAATTAAGCAGAGCTTGTGCTATGGAAACCAGACAACTGATATACTACATATACTACTTTTCTTTTGTAAATACATACTTATATAGATAATTACACCCAGACTCAGGACAAACAGACATGTTCATGCACACAAATGTCTGTCCTGGGTGGGAATTGAACCCACAACCTTCGGCGTGAAAGGCAGGTATCTAGCAAACACGCCAAACGGCTCGTCAAACTTGGGCATACATATATTGTTATTACATTGAGGAGGAGGAATCGTAGGAAATCGTCCTACGATTATTATAACAAAATAAGCTATTTATAATTAACATATTGAAAATGGTGCTAAAGAGTAACCTGAAAAGATTCCTGTCAATTCTTTTCGGTAGAACCTTCATTTTAAATCGGTGATATACTATTATTATATAAATTAATTTAAAATTGTAAAATGTGTATCACATGCTTATAACAGCTTCTTTAATCGAGTATATTTTTATTTGTGTCTAAATTACAACATATAAACTTATTATAAATAGTCTATCCTTAAACCTTTATTTACCGTGCAACTTGGAGCAAATCGCTTATCATAAAAACAAATATTAACCTAAAATGTAGAACGTTTAGACACAACTACATTGAGCGTAAAATAATTTTATTGCAAAAAAATAAACGATTCAATAAAGATACGATGATTTTGATATAGACTGAACAAAAAGTACTAAATAAGCTTATTGGAATAATATTTTTTATTCAGCGTACTTTATAAAGTTGCGTTTTGAAATACGTGCTTAGCTTGTGTCTATAATTCATCTCGTCTTTGGCGGTGAGGGAAAACATCACGAGAAAACCTTCATGTGTCGGATGAAAAACTATCAACATAAGTATCCAACCAGCATCAAAGTAGTAAGGTGAAATAAGCTCCTCGAAAGAACAAAAGCCCTAAACCCAGCGAATAAGATTTTACATTACTTAATAAATAACAAAAAAAGTTATATTAATTCGAAGTCAGTGTTTGTCAACAAACGTATGTGTCATTCGTAACAGAAAGATCTACATCCAAGCGTCGCTTTGATTTAGTCACAATGAATCACGGAAATCAATTCAGTGAACACAACGAGCTGCATATGAATTGCTCTATCAATTAAATGATATCTTTTATTCACTCAACTGATTTCCGAGAAATTTAAACCGCAAAATTAATCACGCCTTATTGGAAAACTGTTACGATCATACTATCTTTTGTTACAAAACGAATTTAAATTTCGAATCTTATACACATAATAATATTATCCTGTTTCCTCTTAAGCGCAAAAAAAGAGATAGCAAACTTATTTATTAGGCAATAAAACGTGTAAACAGAATCGATAATAAAAGTAGACTATAGTTTTCGTTATTTATAGAAAATGTAAAAGAAAGCAACCATCAATCTTCGTCGATTTTAAATACATACAGACAAGTCGCGAATGGACCCGTCTAAATTTTAAAAACATTCCACGTCTTTGGATATTAGCCAAAGTTATCATTTGATATTGTTTATATTTAAATAATTTTAAAAGAATAATAACAATGATTATTATTGTTACATTACTGCAATTATATAGAATAGTGTATAAATGCGGTCGCACTTTTGAAGTCGGCTTGTTTTTTTATAAGCATTTACACTAACAAAACACTACCTTCAATAAAAAATACGATCTAATTGTTTAAATATAAAACTCAAAAAGGAAAAAAATCAAACATTTGATTAACTGGTTATTTCACTTTAGTCGATTATGTAAAAATATGAAATGTGACAGACACGTTATCTTAAAATATTAATAAGAAAAGTTAAATACCGATGACCCAAAATTTAAATCAATTTTTAATTAAATACATTATTAAATATATACAAAAAAATGTTCTTAGAAGGAACGAAACTTTTTATAGCGACCTATGAAATGAAACAAAAGGTCAATTATAATTAATTATTTCTGTCTTATACAGAATTCAAAACGAAACTATATTATGATATTTTAGTAATATTGAAACGGATAATAAAAAATAATAATGAAAAAATGGGTACAAGGAACAAAGCATTTTTTTACTATTTGAGTAGCTATAGATAAAAACAATTCGTAGAACAATAGCGGTTATGCAGTCTCAAGGCCTTTAAATTGTGTGCAAATTTTTATGAAATAACTACATTTCCCCTGCGGTTTCATCCGCTTTATCTTTGAATTATATGTGCTTGTCTCATACTGTTTGATATAGTGAGATAATCGAATTATGAGAATGAAGGAATGGAGAATGGACTTGTATTACACATGTCTATTTTGAAAATGACAGCCGTGGACGAAATCAGACACAAGTCTATAAACACTAATTTATAATAAAAATGTTTTGTTTTGAAGTTTTTCCAAATTCACTTATATACAACAAATTCGATTGATATTGAACTTTCCTATTATGATAGTTTATGGTTTGAGGTTTACGGATATCGTTTATATGTTGCATATTTTAGGTTGCATGGCTTATTATATCAATGAAGTGAGAGAAAAACGTAGGTTCGAGAGCCTTGCAAGCAAATCTTGCAAAAACTATAACAGATAGATTTGAAAGATCTTCAAAATGACAGAATATATATATATTTGTTGTATGCAAGTTTACCCTTTACAATTTTGAAAAGTAATTTTAAAGAATAAACTTGGAGGAATTAAAGACAAAAAAAACGGTTTTATTTAAAATACTACTTAGTTAATTATATAGACATCAAATATAAGCTTACCTTGTCTATTTCTCGATATTTGTAACATCATTCGACGGAGAAGTATCGAAAACTGTTGGAAATAGGTCGTAGGGTATTGATTTGTTGATTCCTGTATTTTCATCCAAGCCAATGACGAATCGTCTCTAGATAATCGACCCAATGATGTCGTCGAATTACTTATCTCATTCAACTGTTTCACTTTAAAAGTACATTTCTCATCTGACAAAACGATTTCCGTCTCTCCCGAATCGTCTTCAATTTGATAACAGACTTTCAACTGTATATTATTGATCGGTTCACTTATAGCTGTGTCCATTTTAGTTGATTTATATATACGCCCGTTTAATATTTCGTCACATAACATTTTTGTGTTATGTGGGTTTTCTGTTACTTCTATGACTGAAAATATAAAAACAATATTTAATTAACAAATCCTAAGTCCAGTAGGGCTATTTTGTAAGAACAAACTTGAAGCTCGTCACAGAAAATTGAACTGCAGATCAGTTCAATTTTCTGTGACGAGCGAGTTAAGAATGTGATAACAAAGCTTAACCTAGCGCACATTAAATTGCCCAAAATATATTATTTTTAATAAACTATGTACAGACATATTTTAATATACATAATTAAAATAAAATAAAAAAAACAAAATACACATTACACATTTATAGCAAAAACATAATATTTTTATATATTATTATTTAAATTTCCTTAAAAACTGCAAATTTGAGGTTCGCTTTGCCAGTCACACACAATTAAATCTAGGCAAACGGCAATTTTGTGTTTAAAAATATGTTCAAGTAATGTTTTTTGGTATCTTTGTTCCTTGATTCAATTGTTTATATTTTATTATTAATTTATCTATAAACTCATTAATTATGAACAACAAGAATGCGAAAGATTTTTAAATCAAGACAAAAATACACACAGTGCATGCCGTATCCGTCAACTCAGTATTGTGATAAATACCACAAAGTTGGTAATTTTACCAGAGCCCTATTAGAGGATGGACGCATTATATCTGTATTTCTCAATATGAATACACCTTGAATTGGAATACATACTGAAATCTGCCGGGTTGTGATGTCTGGGGCAGTGTAAACCGACGCTACTTAGATATGGTACCATAGCGTCTGTGTCGCCCTGGTAGATACAACACCCATCAGCTAAAACGTATACCTAAAGAAATAAAATAAGTACTATAATTTCATTGATATAAAATTAATAATTAAAACACCGACCTATATCTAAAACGATAGAACCCACAAAATAGAACCATAGATAAATAGAACCTATCTACGCCATTTTTTTCCCGGAACGAATAGTTCGCGACGACATCTTTAATACAAAAGTCATAGTAACCTTTTTTAGGTTTAAAAAATGAAAAAGAACAGTAACTTTAGTTCAAATTATTTAGTTCAATTTATCCAACAATATAGTCAAAATAAATAATATTAATTTCAAGCATTTTCTGTTAACGAAAAGAACTGTCTTTCGCTGAACTTTGGACTTCTGTTTCATAACATGAAGCCACACTAAGAAAAAAATGCAAAATTTCCATTTTCCATGAAGTATAAGTATCGTGATCCTTGTTATATTATAATTATACAAATCTTATAAACAAAGAGCTACCATACCGTTATCTTCAATCTAACACGTCTTATAAACTAACACTCAAGGTTATAATTATGGCATTATAAAATATATTCATTTGAGGGTCGAGATGACCCAGTGGATATAACACGTTAGTCTTAAGCTTAACTGAAGGTCGCAGGTTTAAGTACGGGCGAGCAACATTGAGTTTACGAGTGTTTAGCGATAAATGTCGTATAATATTTTTATCTTAGTATTGTTGTCTTCCGGTTTGAAGGGTGAGTGAGCCAGTGCATTTACAGGCACAAGGAAAATAACATCTTAGTTTCCAAGGTTGGTGGCGCATAGACGATGTAAGTGATGTTTAACATTTCTTACAATGCCAATGTCTATGAGCGTTGGTGACCACTTACCATCAGGTGGCCCATATACTCATCCGCCTACTTATATTATAAAAAAAAATTGTTCAGCAACCCACACTGAAGCAGTGTTATGGGATTAGCTCTCAATTTTTTCACTATGCGCTATGTCCAGTAGTTTAATAGCGGACCGTAAATGGTCCGCTAATTTCTCCGGACCGGACCGGACCCGGAGGTCATGAGTTCAATTGCCAGGTGGGGCCAATAAAAATTTATTGAGCCTTTCTGTCAGAAAATTCTCAGTAGCAGCCCGGAGTCTGGAAGTATGTTCATTCCCGTGCCTCGGAAAGCACGTAAAACCGTTGGTCCTGCGCTTGAAATCTTTCCAGTCGTGTCGGATTACCGTCCCATCGGATTATTAGAGTAAGAGAAAAGAGAGTGCACCCGTGATTGCGCACACACTTGTGCACTATAAGTTGGCTAATCTCTCTTGAGATTGGCCGCCGTGGCCGAAACGGTCTGGAGGACATTACTAGTTTCACATTTGTTTGATATTTGACAATTATCATATCAAAATATAGGTAGCTTACCATTGGGATGTACATTAATCATATGAGTGACGGGTGACCATTATGAAAATAATCCCTAAGTTTATTAATATTATTCTTATAATAAATCTCTCGTTAAATGTTAAATATAAGTGAATTGATTATTTATACAGCGTTGATGTTAAGGTGATCATATATAACATTAATATTGTAATTAATTTCAAATCACGATTGTTAAACAATTGAAATTAATAAGAATTAATCATTATATGTGGAACTATATTGATAAATATTAATAATAATCATTACAGCACTACCAACCTTCCCGTAACAATTATAAAATGATTATTGGCATACCATTTTTCATTTAAAATAATGATTGAATTGCTAGAACAATAGTTTATATCGATATACTTTCGTATGACATTTTTTAAACAAAGTTTATGAACATTTTTAGAATGGAGCAACACCAATTGCACATAAGCAATTATAGAGTTAGTTAAAGTCCACATTAACATCAATCTAAAAGTCTTAATGTCCACACGTCTCTGTTTAAATTAGAGTTGGTTGGAAGAGTACTGTTGGTAGTTACTGGTGGTAGAGCTTTGTGCAAAGCTCGTCTGGGTAGGTGCCACCCACTCATCAGATATTCTACCGCAAAACAGCAGTACTTGGTATTATTGTGTTCCGGTTTGAAGGGTGAGTGAGCCAGTGTAATTTACAGGCACAAAGGACATAACATCTTAGTTCCCAAGGTTGGTGGCACATTGGTGATGAAAACGATGGTTAACATTTCTTACATTGCCAAAGTCTATGGGCGTTGGTGACCACTTACCATCAGGTGACCCATATGCTCGTCCGCCTTCCTATTCTATTAAAAAAAAGAGAGAATGTTTTGCTTTTTGGCATTTTTTCTACCTTTGTATATGTTGTGCAAATAATTAAATGAGTAATAAATCACGCAATAGAGTTAAGGATGATTTATTTTACGAATCGCTTTGTGTAAGTTCGTTTGATTGTCGTTCACTCATTCATTTATTCAACTGCTGAAGGGCGATACTTCGAGTTTCTAATGCTATATTCCAGTTTGGAAAGTAAATGTGTCATTGTCTGCAGACTTCAATGTCATTGTCTATGGTCAAACGTAAACATATACCCTAGGTGGCCTTCCAGCTCGTCATTATTCCTTTTATGATCATAATGCATTTCTTGGTACTGTCATTAAAATCTATAATAAAATCGAATATCAATAAAATTTTATAACCAATCGTTAAACGTTGTTATTCGTCATCGTATTTGCTTAATGGATAGGCGTCGTAGATAGTCAAACCAAAAGACCAACAAAGAGTTCTGTGTCGATAACTTCCAGGGATATTTTTTAATAATTCATAACTGGAAACAATATTGTAACAGAGTATTTTATAAACCACATAATATACACGTCTTCATCATTTAGACAAAACATCTGTGTAACGTTAGGTACACACGTGTCATGCATTGTTATGATTAATTTTATTATTGTTCAATCCAACGCACGTGAATGGCAATTCGCAATTATACATACAGTTAAAATATATCAGCTTATTCCAATCAATAGAAAAAACATAAACAAATCTTAGATTTAGGTATATATTCCATTCAATTTGCTAATAGCTGAACTATGTTATACTCTACGAATAGTCTAGAGAATTCATATATTTATTTATAATATAACAGTATTCCAATTGACTACACTTAAATATGACTTCCAAAGAGCCGACAACAACTTCGCGACATTTGAAACGCCATTTTTTCACGAATCCATAATAATAACAAAGATAATTTAAGATCTCGATCAATTACATCGCGTCAATTTCATGTCAAAGTTGTTTATTTGTCTTAACTTCTGTGATTAACTTGGATCTCTTTCTTTTTTTCGTCTTTTGGTTTGACTATCTACGACGCCTATCCGTTAAACAAAATTTCTTTATGAAAAAAAAATCATTTTCCTTATATGTATTTTGTAATTTCCTATTTTATAGGATTCTATGAAACAGTGAACAAGAATGAGCTGATATGATTATGATGCTTCACTCTCTATTGAATGGCGTCACCTTCAGTGACTTATGTCTTAGGTTCTGGGTATACATAGAAAGTAGCTTTAATTCTAACAAATAAAAGGTCCTTTAAAGATATAAATTACCATTATCATATCCAAGTTAGTATGGATTATAAAACTTTACAAATTTAAAGTCAAAATCTTTTGGAAAAACTAGTCCAAACCAGAACAGAGCCTAGTAGTAGTTATAGCGAAAAGTATTCTTTCCTTAATTATAGATAGTAATAAACTATTTTATGTAAACCGTGATCGTACAATTACCTTAATGATTTTTACTTGAATGTCGTAACACATAACATTGATACAAAAACAAGACATTAATGTTAGTTATACATAATGTTGTAATGTAAATATTGCAACAGTATTCTCATAAGCAATATAATATGTACTACTTCAAGAATTTGAAAGTTCCAAAAGACATTAATTAAACATTGAAATAGAAGAATGTATGGGAGTAGTTCTTCAGAAAAATGTTGCACCTCCTAATTGTAAAAATCTAGAAGTAAAACGTACACATGGGATATTTTAACTTACGCAATTTGAATTCGCTCCCTTTAAGGTTTTATGCCTTCTACTTATTGAGGGGGTACGTTAACGTTTGTGGTTCAATAAATATGACTATCTAACACATGCACATATTAATTTTGTATGTATTCGTTCAACATGCATCATTGACTATAATTCTAAAAAGAAACTTAACAAAAAAACCTACAATTTTATGGAAAAATAAGAAAAACCCTTCGATAAACAATACTATGTTACTACGAGTATTGTTGATCGAAGGAAAAACATAATAATTATTTTTGACCCGCTTTGCCTCAAGAGCGTAGTATATAATGTGTCCAACGTAACTTCTTTCTTCAAACGGGTAAACCCGCTTTAAAGGGCCCGCTTTTTTTTCGCTGGTAAAACGCGTTTCCCCCACATGGAGTGAGTGGGGTATGTGGGGCTCGTCGACGCTGAAGGCGATGGAATACCCACTAAAAAACCAGCGTTACCCACACCGTCTTTTCGGAGGACGCCACGGGATCGCTTGCGCATACTACCATGACGTCCCGACGGTAGGCCCGCCTCCGCAGGCCTCCAAATTAAAGGGGGTTCTCGGGGTACAGAGACCCCCTAGCCCCGGCGACACCGTAGAAGAAGGTGTGCATAGAGCCGACGTCTTCTCCTCGGTCTTCTCCACGGCCTCCTTCTGCGACATGACGTTTTCGCAGAAAGCGACCATCTCCTTCCAGCACCTCTCGCTACCGATCATTGCATTTATAAATGCAATGGCCGCCTGGGAATGGCGCTGAGGCCGCCAGGACCCGATTTGCCCAACCGTGATTTGTTTTTATTTCGAGATAGCTAACCTACTAATCAAAACTAAATGGCTATTTTCGAAGAAAAGTACAGTGAATTAATACTTACTAACTAATAGGCATCTAGCATTCGCAGTTTTAGACTATTCGTTCTTTAAAAATACTCAAATATTTTATTGAATATTAAATTAAAAATATATTTGTTTTACCTGAAAAACTATCAACGTTAGGCGAGCGAGCTGAGCTGACTGCTAAGCCATCGAGGTACAGTATGGCATTCAAACATTCACAATTATGGCGTTAGACTTTAGACGGTAATATAATATTCGTAAAAATGGTTTACGTGTATTAAAACTATTATTAAATATTCAACAAAAAATATTTATTTATATTAATTTCATTCAATATGAAAATAACATAATGAACGACTAATCATGTCTCCATTAAATTCGATTATTTAAAAAAAAAACATAGTTTTTTTAATGAAAATAAACTGTATAGTAGTATAAGAAAGATAATAGTGAAGTTAGACCAAAACATATCAAAAGCATTTTTTTTTAAATTATTTCGAGAACATTCAATTCGTGATTGCTAGTAATAATTGAACAAAGAAAATCAACATTGAATCATACTGGGTCAAAGACAACACCATTAAACGACTATTCTCCGTGAACAATGCTAATAAAACCTACTTTGAAACCGGTGTAAATAGATTTATGCAAACTACTAGCAGTTTTTAGTTATCGTGATTACTTAATAACTTGCCATGATAATGAGGCATAAGATTTAATACGATGTTGTCTTGATTGATTTCGACCACGGCGTCCATTCTCAAGAGATTTTAGGCGACCGCGCGGTACATATTAAAATGCACAAGTGTGTGCCCAAGCCAAAAACAGCAACAGTTAAAGGTACACTCTCGTTATCCGATAGGACGTCAAATGCGACACACCAGCAAGAGTTCAAGCTCAGCACTAACGAATTTACATGCTTTCCGAGCCACGGAAGTGCAAACAATTTCCAGACTCCAGGCTACTACTGAAAGATTCTTGACAGAAAAACCCAATAACTTTTTAATGGTCCAAAGGTTTATACCCAGGCCCACATAATCTGCAAACTTATAGCCACAAGATTAACGAGGCTATCAGTTCCCAAAGTTTAATATTAAAATACCTGTCTGTCTGTTTGTTTCAATGCAAATCAAAAAACCGATTTTTTGAAATTTTACAAAAAGTTAGCACAGGTTCATTAAAAAGACAAACTTAAAATTACGAGATTTATGGGAAAGATAAATTTGACACGCTTGAAGCTGCTGGGTACAGCTAGCTTGGTGACAAAACTCGTAAGCAAAACATGACAAAATAGATTGAGGTGTATTACTAAACTGTTATCGGAACTTTCGAGTGGAATAGTTTTATATTATAAATCAATATATTAACGAAATAACCAACAACTGTTTATAGAGCAGTTATATTAACAAATAACATAGAATATATAAAATTAAGGTATGTTTATCTCTATTCTTTCTTCGAATGGAATAAACTATAGGTTATGCTATGGAAGAGCCTGATTAATTATAACGTAGTTATTTTTACGGCTTCTCTAAATTAATTTTTCCACAATTAATATAAAGAGATATATACATTATAAAAAAGTACATTCGCTTTTTAAATAGATGAAGTCTTATGGGTTTATATAACAAATTCAAATTTAGGTTTAAAATATTAAAGCATTACACGTTTACTTTAAGTATTATCTTTTTACCTGATCAAATATTTCGAATAGAGATGCAGCAGGCTGATGAATTGTACACACGACAGTTCTTCCTTGCCGCGCCAATTGCTTCAACAACTTCACACACTGAACCGTTGTGACTGTGTCCAAGCCACTTGTTGGCTCGTCAAGGAAAAACACTGGTGGATTATTCACCAGCTCCAATGCTATCGATAATCTGAAAGTAATACCAATAATAACTGTAACAGCTGAAGTTGATTACGATTATTTTATATGGCCACCTTTGTAGGTACAGCACAAAAACATCGGTAGCGTAAAAAATAATAACTATTCCTCGAATTACCAATGTTCTGTCAACGATGAGAATTAAAATGGCCTCTTTTGTGCCAATTTTAAAACGCTCACTAATTCCTTCACAAAGTATTAATATTTAAAGTTGGAATAAAGGTGAAAGTGCCATCTGATCTTCTAACGATACGGAATATGTTTGCAAGAGGAATATTCGATGAAATA
Organism: Nymphalis io; assembly: GCF_905147045.1. Taxonomy (NCBI): domain Eukaryota; kingdom Metazoa; phylum Arthropoda; class Insecta; order Lepidoptera; family Nymphalidae; genus Nymphalis; species Nymphalis io. The sequence goes on from NC_065903.1 coordinate 4,722,499, forward strand.
TTAAAAATACCGAGGCCGACTACCCAACCACGGGTCACGCGATTCCTGCAATTCGTGTAAATTAGTGTTTTATATTTTATTACGTACCAATATATAACATTTATGAGTGATAGTCTCTTTCTCTTTTCCTTATGTAGATTTTTATCCCCGAAGTGAATAATAGATGATTGTATGAATTTTTGGAATATTATACTCATTTCAATTTCCTTTTGAATAAAGGCTTATATTTCGAGTGAGGTTTGGTACGACCAAATCGATAACGATAGTTCTATAATGAAGAACTTGCGATAAAAAATGCGAAAATGTTGAAAATGGATATTAAAATTTGTTAATATTATTATAATTATATTAAATATTATTTATTATACATATGAGCCTATATAATAGTTTTTTTTTAATTACATTTTATGTTTTGTTCTTAGATTTGAAAATTATATTAAACTAATAGAATTAATTAGCGTAGGTACTATCTTTTGATGTAACTATTTGTTTAAATAATAATTATTATTTTCTGTTTGATTCTTTAATTTCTAGATGCTTTCATTTAAGGGTCTATAAAACCTCATATGACTTCGTTTAATGCAGCATAATAATGGTTTTTTTTTTCAATTACTTACTTTGTAAATAATACATATAGCACATGTACGGTCAATTCTTCCTACCTTATGATCCGCGCCGCCGCGCCGTACCAATTCATTAGCGTCCCGGACTTTGAACGCGAAGCTTGCGTCGCTTGCGCAGACGCATATTTATACGTACTATGGATTTCTATTGGTTGAATGATATATGCCCGCAATAAATATATAAAAGATTAAAAGTGAAGAGTTGAAGAAAGTGATTGCTTATTGATATTATAAACTTTTATGAATTATTGTATCTATAAATATTCAAGATTCATTAAATTCCTTGCATGATGCAGAGCGATAGCTGCGAATATGCGGCGATGAGGCGGGTTCATAATTTTAATTAGAGCTGGGGTAGTATAAATTCTTTAACATCAATGAATCATAACCAAATAACCCAATTCCTACACTAAGCCCACTTTTGTCCCAATTGTCTTTAAACAAAATGATTATATTGAATACCTTTTCTTTTGTCCTCCAGAAAGCTGATCTGTCCTCGTATGCTGATGTTCTAATAGACCAAGTTGCTGTAAAATATCTTCTGATGGAATTTTCGCGCCCTTTGGAAGTTTAAACTTGGCTGCAACGTCCATAGCTTCGCGAACCGTGAGGAGGGGTTGGTGCAGATCCTCTTGCGTTATATAGCATGATGATCTTTTGAAGAGGTGTTCGTCACGAGGTTGCCCATTCACAAGTAATTCGCCAGTTACACCTGCGGACCTGAGAGACATTATTAAGATTTGAAAAGTAACGGATAAAATGAATTTATTTATAGTCTTTAAAACATTTTAATATACGAACTAACACACAACTGGAATAAAATAAATGACACCATGATTCGTGTTAACTAGTTAACCAGTTACCCTTTAGTCTAAATTTTAATATATTCGAACTAACTTAACTTGATAATAGGGCTTTGTGCAAGCCCATCTTAAGGAAGGTACCACCCTAGATAGGTGAGCCAGTGTGATAAGGAACATAATATTTTAATTTCCAAGATTTATAGCGAATTATAGTTTTATTTTTTATGTAAGAGGGGACAAACGAGCAGGAGGATCGTTAATAATTTAATCACTCATGACATAGACATTGGGCAGTGGTACAAACTTAGTGTAGCGCCTAGTGGCCCAATTGTTGCTTATCTATTTAAATAAAAAAATAAAAACTAACAATACTCACTTGTAACCTGAAATTACATTCAATAGAGAGCTCTTGCCGGCACCAGACGGACCCATAATAGCAATGAGTTGACCGGACATAAACCTCCCACTGACGCCTTTGACAACCTGTTTTCCCGGTCCTAGTGAAAAAAAAGTATTAATTTTTGCACTCATTAGCATAATTAATCATTAATATAAAATAAAAACATAACCTAAAAAAACGTGAAATTGACAATTAAATTGCCTAATTCCACGTTTTATTGGATATAAATTAAGCGTTTATGGCGTATGAATTAGAAAATGAATAACGTTTATAATATTATTATTATAAATACAAAATGCTTTTTCAATTTTATTAAATAACGACATTAATGATGATATCTTTGCATTTAAAATGCGGTTCACCACCATATATCTCGTTGTTACATTTTGAGAACATGTAAACTGTACTTTTACATCTTACTCTGAGCACTTTTTTTTAGACAAAAAATATTTTCTTAAACTTACGAAATAGTTTTCTGTTTGGTATAAATACAAACTACAAAAATCTTAGTTTCTATAAGAGAACTGATATATACTGATAATTATTAATAATTAGTTAGGAAAGTGTGTTATAATGTATAGTGTACAAATTTGATATTATAAGATTACGTTTTTTAAAAATAAATAATAAAATTATTGCTTAATATTTTAACCTCTTAAATATGTCTCATTTTTTAATATTAATAGTCCAAACTCCTTAAATACCTAATCAACGTTTTAATTTTAATAATCTTGAATGTTTTAAAGGTAATATTCGTTAAACAATAATATATTCTATAGCATATTCTATATACACACTAAGTTACTAATTACTACTACTTATACTAATTCACACTAAGGTTTCCTGCAAGTATCTGCTCATTTATACTAGCTCTCTATAAAATTAATACTTAAGTAGACCATTGGAATTCGTCGCGAAGTTTGTGACGACGTAACAAACAAATTATAAATGCATTTTGATTGACTTTACAACATACAAATACAATACACGTGTCTACAAGATGGCCGAACAGACAGAACAGAGGGCCTTAACAGTTCTTAAGCCTTTCACGGGTTCAAGTATTTAAGAGCTTACATTTGCAACAATAACAATTTATGTTTACAATTTTTTATCAGTTAGACAGAAAGCATTGGGAAAAATACACTTTTTTACACCCGAGGGCTTGCATGCGCGTTGCCGGCCTTTAAGGAATGAGTACGCTCTTTTCTTGAAGGTTATTATATCATATTGTTTCGGAAAAGTCACCGACTAAAGCTGGTTCCACAGAGGAGTTGTGCGAGGCAGGAAATGCCTTTAAATTGGCGCTGTTGTGGATTTCCAGACATCGAGGTCCAAAACAAAACTCGACAGAATTGTTTTGTCTGTCTATATGTACCAATAGTCAATACGATCGGATGAACGATTATAAGTTAATGTGTTGCATATATTTTGCATTTACTAATGGAATCATTTAATAACTTTAATTGTGTAATATTCACGATCACAAAGGCCAAACACCGCAGGTATTAATAAAACAAAAACCTTGTTTTTGCTAAACAAGTATCAGCTGCATGAGTTAATGACCTTAGTGCTTCGGTCGATGACCTAAAATATCTATACTCTATGATACGATCGAGCTAACTGTATTACAAATAGAACGAGGATGGAGAAACTGGATTAGTGGCGCATGTTTTGTAATTCAGAGCTTTTATTGTTATTTTATTGAATTGTATTACATATGTATAGAGTGCATTTCGAATTCTAAATTCAAAATATATTAAAGCATTACGTTTATAAGCGTAATTGATTTATATATAACCGAATTTTAATATATAGTCGCAGTGTCATATAAGCTTCAAACTTCTTATAAGATAAATTGGAGGAGGCCTTGCTGTAGAACACTTACGGCTTGTTACTTTTAGGTTACTATGAAGGGACAAAAGTTCACAATAATTCTGTGTATTTATTTATTAACACGTATTACTTTACATACGTTTCCTTAGAAAAACACATAGGCAAAAAATATAAGAGTAAAAGAAATTCCAATTTATCAAGGATTCCAGACAAACGAAATGTGGGTTCAGCAGGGAACCCGCAAGAAATCCAACAATTATTAGCTACTACCTTTAGCGTCATTTCATATACTACTTTGTCTCATATTAGAAAAACAATACTCAGGCGGAGTCGCGGCGAACAAACATCGCAAATAATCGTCTCTAATTCCAAATTATATCTTTATTCGATTAAAACACTTGCCTTGGAATGTATAGTGCAAAAACATTTCTAATACACCACACCGCTTATTTATCTTCGTGATAGATGCTCATTTTCCGCCCAGAGAATCGATATTGCAATTTAACGAGGAAATTCTACTAGCATTCTTACTACCATTCCACGGTCATGTACAGTAGCCATTTTTATTTGGATGTCTATATATTTAACTCCGTGTAAATAAGTGGTTTTTGATTCCATAATTGTTATCACCAATATAATAACATTGAATAATATATTATTCTATTTAAGATTTAATCATGTAACGGACTTTAAAAATATTAAGAAATAAAAAAAATATTATTAAAAAAAATTGAAATCGTTTCTTGATTTACAAAAATCGTAGTCCTGCTGCTGGCTTGTATTGATGACTTGCTTCCATCGGTTTGAGTCAATGGCTATCCTTGCAAGAATGCAGAAATCCCTTGAGTTAGTTCCCTTGAATGGTTTGACCATGTAGTAAGTGCACGGCCCTTAGGTCATATTGCATTACAATTTCTCCTTCAACAACAAAAACGGATTTATATTCATATGTTTTTTTTCTCATAAATAAGATAAACATTATCAATACCAGATAAAGTCATAACTAATTTATTCTCTCTAGTTTATTAATTTTTCAAAGTTTTTAAAATTTGTTAAATTTGATACAACAGAACAAACTAGAAACTCATATAAGAACACGATCGTAAAATATCGGAAAGTGATTTTTTTTATAAAATAGATCGGTGGACGAGCATATGGGCCACCTGATGGTAAGTGGTCACCAACGCCCATATAAATTGGCATTGTAAGAAATGTTAACCATCGCTTACATCGCCAATGCGCCACCAACCTTGGAAACTAAGATGTTATGTCCCTTGAGCCTGTAAATACACTGGCTCTTCAAACCGAAACACAACAACACCAAGTATTGCTGTTTGTATTGTCACCACCCTCATCAGATATTCTACCGCAGGCTCGTCTGGGTAGGTACCCAGACGAGCCTGCACAAAAACCCATACCACCAGGGAGATATGCGACAATGTCTACAATAACTAACATTTCAATGATATACACATCAAAATAGCGTATAACTCAACTTTTAACGTTGCATGAAAAGCGAAATGAGACCTTACAGAACAGCACTGCAAATCACTCAATATTGAGCTGCGTTTCCAAAAAGGAAAATTGTCAACGTTTGTGCCGTCAACACGTTGGTGATAAAGTTGTTACGAAAATTGATACAATATTGTGTATTTATGTGTATTTTATGAATCATAGCTAATAACGAAAAACACTGAAATTGCCAAACATTTCAATAGAACTACCATCAAAACTACTGTTGCTGTAAGATAAACCTCGTATTGAAGGGGAAAAATAATGAACAAATCTAATAAACCGATAATAATCTCTTACAAATAATTATGATAATAATTATGGTATAATTATGATAGTGAAAAACAAATCATATCAGTATGTTTTTTTCCTCTACTATGTTCAAGTAATTAAAAATAATACTAACACCCATATACTTATTTCGCACTAAGGAAATATCTGAACAATATTGCTTATTCAAATCATAACTTTCAATTAATATTGTCAAAAAAAAAAATTCAAAACCGCGAATCAAATCCTACTCAAATAATACTATTATTAAACGATATATTTGAGATAAGTTTTGTTAATTCGTTTGAATGAAGTCGATGAAGTCGGATTGGTTACCTAGTAATGTGTATTGTGATTACATCTTAATGTTCTTAAAATAATATTGCTTGATTACGTTTACCGTGAGATCATATTGTTCGTACATTCTGTGGTTTTAAAGTGATAAGTTTGTGCGGTAACCACTCTATTGTTTCATGACACTCAGGCTTAAATACATTTAAAATGTAATTTATATTAGAATATTTTATTAGCCAACCGCTTCAAGTACAAATAATAATAAATGTAGATCCTTATACTATCATTTATATTTGTACCAGAATAGAAAAGGCAAAATAAGGACGCATTTATTTCTTTGTAACTAAAATTTTATAATTAATATATAAAACTTTGTCAGCTATTTAAGCCATCGTATGCCGCATCACACACTATGAGAAATGCTGTATCTGCCGCCGATTTATCACGTGAAAGAGAAAGAACAGATACCTAAGAAAGAGATAGTTTTTTTGTCTCTTTCATAGGTCGCACGCTATGATTTGGTATAGCCAGATGTTAACCTTATTTTGACAATATTATCGAAAGTTTTTGCATACTGTTTTTTATCACTAGCTCTCATATTCAGATTTTTTAAAATATTTGTTGAATAAAAGTCTCTGTGTTATAATCGTTTATTACTATTGTTTTTACTTTTTACAACACCATTTTAATTACGTTAATTGCATTAGATTTAACACAAAGTGAAAATACCTTAAAACCACAATTTAGATTTTACGAATAGGGTTAATGACATAAAAAAAATTAGTATGGGATTATGTTATCGCAGACTGGAAGATTTTTTAGGATTATTCTCGGCTATGAATAAGACAAATAAAGTATATAATAATTGGTAAAAAAACTTCTATATATATAAAAAAAGACTTCGTTAAACGTTGTATTTCAATCTTGCATTGGCTGCATTGATCATGTACTATATCTGCCCACTTTGGCATTATAAAGTTTATGAACTTCCTTGAAGCTGAAATAGTATTTTTTATTAAATATGTAAACGCAAAACATTGGCAAGAACAAGGCAAGGCAACGTCATCGGATAAGATACTTGTATATACAGCAGCTTTGGCAAAAATTGTCCTAAAACCTATTTTATTTAGATAAATTATCTTAATTAAGAGCAAAGTTGCTAATCTTTAACTTGTTTTTGCAGAAGGTGAATGCAGTTCATGGTGAAAAATAAAATATTGTATGCATATAACTACATTATATCTTAAAGGGTCTATCAATTATTATAAACATGAAGTGATTATTTTATATCGATAAAAAAAAACATGAAGTGACCCCTGATATTTATTAAATGCTTTTGTTTATTGCGATCAAAGCTGGAAGATTGATTGAATTTACTCATAATCTAGAGCTGACATTAGAGTATTTTTGTTACATATATTATAATGAAAGGTTTTGGCGCTTTACATTGTCTTTTCATATTCCAATATTCATCATTGCGACTGCGCTCTCCAAATTAAAATTTATACTGTTTCGCTACCGTAACTTCATAGCAATCCTGAAGACGAGATTCGAGAGGAATCCCTTACTTGCCAACCAAATTAATTGGTATGATGAAATTTTTTTCCATTATGCTTTTATCCCACGTTGCAAAAAAATATTTTAAATGTCTCTACTAAAGGAATTGGGTAAATTAGTTTTCTTTTTACCATAAAATGTAAAAAATGTATCTGTTGTCTTACGCCTTTTCATCATTTATATTACCACTTCCTCCCTGTAAAATCCTATGTAGGTCTGATTCGAATATTATGAGACGGTTGTAAAATAATGAGATCATTTGACATGTCTGTTACGTTGGTTTCATATCATTATTTTATTAATTACCCTCTTGGTAAAGTACATTATTTGATTCTAGATTTTTCGATTTTCTCTTTTGGCTAAATCAACATATAGGTAATTATTAGACATTTTGTCCATTAATATGTCTTTTCTAAATAATTTTTGACACAATAAAATTTTAGTTTAATTCAGTGGGTCTTGTGACAAAAAAATTGACAATAATGTCGCATTTTATCTCTGCCTGATATTTTATACGGTCCCGTAGCTATTTAGAACAAACTCGAAACTCACCGCAGAAAAAGGTCGTGAAAATTCACTAAGTGATATGCGACGTTGACCATAATAACCATGAAATTTCAAAAATAGACGCATCAAAATAGTATATCACCATAAGTCGGTCAACATTTCACGGGTGAGTAAGGAAGTGAGTTTTTACTTTTTTATAGCTCTTTTATAGCTCTGCCTTGCCTGCTCTTGAACTGTCAGAAAGTGATATGCGACATTGACTATAATAATTAGAATATAACATTTAAAAGATACACGCATTAAAACAGCCTTTCGTGGGTTACTTAGCGTCGTCGGTAACCCATGTCAGTTTTCAACATTTCATAAATGCAATGCGAAGTGAGTTCTTACAGAAAAACACTGTAGAAATCATTTATTTGAAAGAATGCGTTTTTTGGTTTTATGTTAGAGTCTAGTCTAGATGATTATGATATTTTCCTGACCGATTTCGGTCACGACGGCCAATCTCAAGGGAGACTAGCTAACTGCACAGGACATATAGTAAACAAGTGTGTGCGCAAACACAGGTGCACTTTTTATTCCCTTCCCAGGACCAACGGATTTACGTGCTTTCCGAATCACGGGAGTGTATGTAATCACACTTCTAACTTTAAGACTCCAGACTGCTACTGATAATTTTTCAACGGAAAAAACCAATAATTTTATCACCCCGATCTGGGAACCCAGAACCCGCGGAGTTATATCTTGTTACTAGACCAGCAAGGCGTCTAGGCTATCTTACAGAAAACTCCCATAAACAAATTAAAATTTAAGACGATTGTAAGCGTAATATAAATCTAAAATTATATTTAAGAATATTTTAATTACTCAGCATTACGAAATATTATTTATTCTATTGTACTCCTTAGCCATTGAATTGGTTTCGCTACCAGCCTTGCGAGTAAATCACGGAGGTATCATTTATATCACTTTGACCTTGAGGTCAATTACCTTCGGCTGATTAAGAAATTAAGTCACGTAGGCACGCATCATAATAGTAACGAAATCTATTATATTTTTTTATCTTCGAGATAGCGATTAAATTAAAGAAATATACATTAAACGTTATTATTATATCTCAGCCCGGATTCGCATAGGTAAATAATTGTCTACATAAATGGTTATATAGTATTATACATATTACCCTATTGGTCTACGCGGCCAGTAAAGCTCCCAGTTGGCATAATTTTTTCTGACATCTTCAATAATCAATGTTATATTTTAGCCAATTTACACAAAACGTCAATGAATCATACACCTCATGAAGCACTCAGTCCATTGGTGATAACTGACAACCGTATGAAAATCCGTTCAGTAATTTATTAATTTATCGCTTTCAGAATGACAGACAGACAGACGACGGCGGTTGTGTCACTCTATTTTATAATATGTAAAATATGTATGGCTAATATAATATATTAGAATCTCATAATAGAAGTCATATATATATATATATATATATATATATATATATATGTTTTAATTAATGTTATGTGAACGCTCGAAGCAGCAATTACGAAGTACCAGTTATATTTTCGTTAGACAAAAGATATCGGCGGAATTAATTCGAAAACAAATTGCTTTTAACATTTATACCAACGCGTAGACAGACAACCCCTGTGACCTTTTACGCGTGGGATAGCCTAATTTAATTTAAGTTAAAAAAATATTCTCAATTATTATTTAATATATATATATAAAAGGCCTCATCTTCTTTTTTGACGAAAAGGTTAGCTATTCCACCACACTGCTCTAATGCGGGTTGGTGAAATACACATTTGGCAGAATTTTAGTGAAATTAGAGACCAGATTTAGATTTTCTCACGTTGTTTTCCTACAACATCAATCACGAGATGAATTGTAAACACAAATTAAGCACAACGTTCATCGATTAAGTTCACGCGTTCTAACTACTGGGCCATCTCGAAAAAAAAAAATAATATAATAAATATATGACGGCGCGTTGATAATTTTAGTAGGAGATTAAGTAGTAATCATAGTTTGCTCATTTTTTATGGTCTGATAATTATTGTGATTTTTGTTATAACAAATTGTTTATGACAGTTAGTTATTTGTGATAGAATAATTATTTTAAGAGCGGGTAATCCCGAATAGGGTAGTGTGTCGTCAAACGTGCTGACAGCGGATCATTCATTTGTCACCGTCACACGAGGCACACACTTTCTATATATATATATATGACTTTAAATAAAATGCAAAACAAATAATTGAAATAATTAAGAAATCAGGTTAATATATAGCAAAATTTATGTCAATTATTCGATTATATTTGTTATAAGCATTAATAAAGAAATACAATGTGTCACGGACCATGTCCGAATTTCTTTTCATAACAACGATAAACTCCATACGTTTTTCAAAAAACTTTTTGTATTTCACTATAAAACAATAACTAAATACTGTGCATTATAATAATACCAAAAAGTTTTATAGGACATTTTTATTAATTATATTTTAATATACAAACATATATAATATAAAGATTTTGTTCCGTAACAGACAAATACAGATCAAGGAGCAAGAACGCGCGATTGATTACCGCTCAGTAGCCGATTCCGTACGGTTTTCTAATTCTGTAGCCCTATCGTTTTATCCTTCATCATAACTTCATCATTACTGGTGGTAGGGCTTTGTGCAAGCTCGTCTGGGTAGGTACCACCCACTCATCAGATATTCTACCGCAAAACAGCAATACTTGATATTGTTGTGTTCCGGTTTGAAGGGTGAGTGAGCCAGTGTAATTACAGGCACAAGGGACATAAAATCTTAGTTCCCAAGGTTGGTGGCGCATTGGATATGTAAGCGATGGTTGACATTTCTTACAATGCCAATGTCTAAGAGCGTTGGTGACCACTTACCATCAGGTGCCCCATATGCTCGTCCGCCTTCCTTTTCTATAAAAAAAAAAAAAAATAAAAAAAAAAAAAATAAAATAAAAAAAAAAAAAAAAAAAAAAAAATAAAAAAAATAAGACTGTGTAGTAGTTACGTCACTCAGGTTCCACACAGGACTCCAAGGAGGCTACTTAAATGAAATGTTTTAAGTCCTGCCAGTTGTTCAATCAAGATAGAGTGACAAATATCTAATACTCAAACTCTTGCATTTATTGATATTATGTTCGATAAAACAACGTTAGATAACCTAACACACATAAAAGTAGGTCACGACGATTTATTTCCCTGTCATTTATTCTAATAATAATAATAAATTATTAATTTCAAGGTTAGGGCTAATAATAACGATAAATCTGTTAGACGTTTAGGTCAGATAATCATTTACATGGAATTATGTCATTTGAAGTATATGAAATGATACTTGACAGTAATTTATTGGTGTCTGTACTTAAAGATAAAAATACTCGAGGTTTATTAGGACATGATAATTTAACGTAAGATATAAAATTAAATTGTAAATAATTAATATGAAGTCTCGCTAATTCTGACCTCAATTGACGAAGTTTATTTGTTTTTAATACTACATATTACATAGAAACGTTCGATAAACTATTAACCATGTGCATTGTACAAAAAATCTTTTTAATACAAACCTCGTTGTCCAAGCAAGGGTACGATATGTACATGGTGTAATAAAAGACAAATTCGATTCCGATTTTTTTTTGTATTTTGTTACGTGTTTCCATAATAATATTTCACTGACAAGCAAACGTACTTACCTTATCACGAACGCAAAATGAACGTATGAAACATTAAGCAATTAGGGCATTGTAAACAGGACAAGTTCAACTTATCCATTAGTGTAATTATTGATAATATTTTCTATATCTTCGTTGCTCTATATACGCGAATACTGGAGCTATACAAAATCAGAATATTATACTTTATTCAAGTAGGCTTTTACAAGCATTTTTCAATCACTTTACAAGTTTACGTTTACTGTAAAGTATTTTAACACATGGCGCATTGCGAAAAAGAAGTCCGCGCTTTAAATTTAAAGAAAAATTATTATTATTATATTTATTGTTAAGAATAAATAGGTAACTGGTTTTAGAGCAATTGTGTGATGTTGATAAAGTTCTTCAATATAAAAAAAAAAAAATCAAATCAAAATTAACAAAAAATGGATAACGATTATGAAAGGTACCTAGGCTGCCACCCTTACAAGACCTGACGTACCCCCTTGTCCATAACCACCGGTCCGAAATATAGATTCTACCGAGAAAAATCGACACGTAACTACCTCATTGTTTACTAATTGTTCATATCGAATTATTACTTTTGTGTATGTGTGTGTGTATAAGGTAACTTCGTATCTCGCAGATTTGTGAACTCAAACAATTTAATAATTATTCATTTATTTTTGGTCAATACATTTGTTTTATTTAGTTGGTAAATACGGTCAGCAGGTTATTAGCATTAACAAGTGTTAATTTTGTGCGATGTGATGCATACAAAATTATATTTAAGTATATTTTTAGTAGTAGGTCGACGAGTTTTTGTTTTCTCCCGAACAAAGAGATGTTTTTAATAATTGGTAGGAGCAAAGTGCGACGATAAATGTGATCTGAAAAATCGTTTGTTCTCGAGAGTTGAACATATAAAAGTGAGAAAATCCGAAAGCTTAACATATAAAAATATTATATTTGTCAGAAATATTGGAGAATTCGTTATCTGTAAAAATGCAAATGAAACTAAATTTGAGGGCTAGCCCCCTAAATTTGTCTTGGTTTGAAGAGATTAAAAATAAAATAAACTACAAACCGTAACACACACAATTACAAACCTCGAAACAATACGCCAAGTATTTATAACGTGCATTTGATTCACATGTTGTGTTACTAAATAATATAATACACGTATATAATATAATATATAATGTGTACTCGGACACAGGTGACAGGTTCTTACTATTATATACTTATTACTACCCGCTTTATCACTTTCAAAATAGAAAGAAAGAGTTAAGGCACATGAACAAGGGTTTTTTCGAGGCATGCCTATGACCACACATTCAACTTCTGGGCTGCTACTGGGATATTTGAACCCAGAATTTCTTCGTAACGCGACGTATGTTCTGGTATAATGGTTAAGTAGTTTTTCAGTTAGTCTTTCAAAACAAACAGACAGAAAATTTAGACAGAATTTCAGAGAAATATGGATTTAATTTTGAACCCGATCTTTCACTTCTTAACTAGAACTAAGCCTGCCTGTAAGTTATGTTTCAATGATACCCCGCCTTTGTTTTATAAACATTTATTTTATGTTACTTTGAATACAGATCCGCTGTTTCTTACATAATGTAATAAAAAGTAAATAATAATAAAACAAAATAGTTAAATTATAAAATTCTAGTGATATATAAATGCGTTAAACGTGTAAGCGTCCAATTTCGGATGTATGAACGGATGGTTGATGATTTGAAGGTCTGCTAGTCTTGTTTTGCCTAAATTTCAATCAAATAAAGTAAATAAGGTTTTATTAAGCAATTTTAGAGAGAATTTGTTATATAGATATATTTCTACTCATTTATGATTTAAGGACTGTAACACAATGTAAGCTAAAATATAAAAAATACAATGTCTAAAGTCATTAAACGTTGGCATTATCACCACTGTAAATTTATTTTTAGTGTATTCAAGAACACACGTGGTTAGATCCCGATGATATACACGTGTAAGTGTATAAATAAATAACTACACATACAATATTTATTGCTAGAATCATAAATTTATTTAACTATCTCGTTATAAAAAGAACACCACAATGTTATATGATAAAACTAATCTATACTTAAAATTTAATGATGTTGCTTGGTAATAAAAATGTGAATGCATATGAAAACACACAAACATTGAACGTAGGTATTTATTTCATAGCATAATAACCGTATCTAAAATTTGTACCTATAATAAACACTTTATTTTCCACTACACAAATAATAATATTATGCTTATTGACCTATGAACAAATACTAATCTAGTCAATAATTACTATATATCTATAATTACATCCGGTAGGTATATTTAAAAACAATATATTACATATCTTTCTCGAATATTCGTTTCAATGACATGAAGTAGCAAAGTATACATATCTAATCGTTATATAAAAAAAATTTTAATGTACTTATAACTAATCTTCATAATTGTGTATTATTAGACTCAGGCGAAAATAGAAGTATAGCGGTTACGTCAACACGGTGCAATGGCCTTTCTTAGCATGCCTGTTGGACGTAATGCGTCCAGGGTGCCAATTCAACTAATTTGTAAAGGTCACGATACTTTCCCGATTCTAACCCTCACAAAAATAAACCACAGTTGAATCGTAAACGGAAACCAAATCTACTATTTTATTAATTGTAGGTACAATTATTACTTAGTACTTAAGTAAAACGACATAGGATTTCAATTTTATATTACGAAACATGAAAAGAAAAAGAAATGAGATAAGCTATGAGTATTAATAACGGTTACAATATATAACCGACTTTATTCCGATTCAACTTCGATCGAAATGCAATATTTTACGTTATGTTATGTTATGTTAGTAACATAGTAACGGTAAATATAGGAAAACGGCTAAACAGCAACGATGCCGGTTTGATTTGTTTGCAAAGGGACAATTTGTTAGTGAAATTTCCTCAGCTTATTTCGTTCGATTTGGATCAAATTTTGTTCGACCTATAAATAACACTTTTATTGGGAGCGATTTTTGAATTCCTTCCAGTCTTTTTTACTACCATCATATAATTTAGGTCTCGTTTTCAAACAACTGTTCTTATTCTTGGAAAATTTATTAAATATATTGTAAAATGTAGGTAGGTATTGTGTATTTGAATGAAATTTGTTGTGTTGTTTTTTATGTTTCATGTTTTAATATTTTATCGTTATGAAATTTGAGTTATATCGTTATGAATAACACACATTGTTAAGATGAAATAATAAGACATAAAAATGGTCTTATAATTCAAATATTTATGCAAACATGCATACATGCTCGGCATGGTACATGCTCGGTGTTGAGATTTAGAAGAAATTCTGAAAGAATCGTGAAAATGCTTAGTATGAAACAATTCCCTGCTTAATAAGACACAGAACAGATAATTATGCTTATTGGATATTAATAGAAATTATATTATCACCTACCAACTGTTTTTAAATAAACAAAAATTAATAAATATTCACAATATTTGTAAAAATATTATTATTATTTTATATTTCATTTCGATATTATAAAAATTTTATATAAAGCTTAAAAAAAAGACTACTTGACCGCAGTACGTTTCTGAGAAGGTTTTAGTAACATATATTATAAATTTGTATAAGTAGCTGCGTTTCGCAGTTTCACTTTGAAGTATATCAAGCAATTGACAAGCGTGTATTTCATGTTTAGTAAATTTAAAAAATATCATTATGAGCATTGTTCGAAACTCATAAATGGGTCTTTATTTCATATTTTTGGAATGATAGTACAAGTCTCTTAAATATTTCGAATAATTTAAACAAAAGACAGTTTCAAACAATGTTTATAATTTTACCTTTCAACTTAAGAAGAAAATGTCTTTACCAATAAGATCGACACTTACATTATGGCGTCATCAAGTTTTTTACAAATCCATTGATAAGCGTGTGAGCAAGTCGTGTCAAGGCTTAAATCAACGTTGAATATTAAAAACGGACACGACATAAATTTGATCCTAGAACTTAATAATATGTATATGACTCGATAACTGCAGCAATAACATCCAATCTGATGACATAAGCAATATCGTATTCAATAGTCTAAAATAAACGTGAATTTAAGAATAACAGAAAATGCACAAATAGTGAAAAATAGCACAATTAGTTTTGCTTGAACATTTTGAATTTCGAAACGTTTTAAAATAATGTTAAAAAAAAACTTTTTTTATTTATTTTATCCGCTGTAGTTGCTTTATATTTCTAAGTGAAATAGACAATATCACGTTATTGAAAAATAAAACATAATCGATTATAAGGATGAAGCGATCCGTAATAAGGATACAGTTTCTTAAACGGTGTTTTCCCCGTTGTATGTTATTTTAAGAGCCAACGTTATACATTCAGGAAAACATTTGTTATTGTATGTATTATTTATAGGCTAACTTAACAATCAAGAAATAAAATACAATTCTAAATGACGAAAAACAAAATAAAAAAAAAAAAACAAAAACATCTAACTTAAATAACGAAATCATTAACTAAATTTTGATTATTATGTTAGTCATCAAAGAAAAATATATGTCACGACTTTGAGACCTACCTCAATCAAAAACAGTTTAAATCATTCAAATCAGCCTATTTTTCAAGTAATGCCTTATCGATTGTAAAGTCCGTACTACTTTTATGAAACTTTTTATGTTTTGAAAAATAATGAGAACAATTGTAATGTTGCTGTGTATTCATGTAAAGTGTAAGTGCGACATACATAGTGTATTTCTTTTATAAATTATGTATATATTTGTCACCGTAAATGTTGATTTTTATTATATATGTACGTAGATTCAAAATACGACGTGAGAAAATCAAATAATTTTCTATTTATATATCTGTTATATAGAGTTAACAACTTTCTCACGAGTTGCGAATTTAGCATAGTCTTCTCTCGAAATTTTTATTAATTATTTTACATTAAGATACCCTAGTTTTAACTCTAATCACATCCTAGTAACCATAAAATCTAACATTAACAAGTAGGTTATGTTCTTACCTCTGAGAACGTGTATGCAGAATTTACTGGTAAAATTTTCTTTTTTAAAGTAGTTTAAGAAATAAACAAACAAACATACCTTTCGCATTTATAATATTAATATAGATTTTATTAATTAGTTTTTACTAACAAACCATACGCATAAAACAATAACCATATCGTCTTCACAACGCTCGTACTACATCGTACAAGTTTAATATGCAAAATTAACACACCATATATTTCTAAGAGGAAATAAACCGACAGAGGAAGTCAATTTAAGGTTGTTGCTATACAAGAGTAGCACGTGAAAGTGAGTTCATTGTACGTACAGTGCCTTGCAAGGCAACAAGAGTTCAGTCTGTTGATTCATGGCCATATTGACAAATAAATACTGACGCAAACAACACATCGCTTAAATATTGTTTGCATAAGCGACGCGTTTCTTAGCGCAAGGACAATTGACTAAAAATTACCTTGGAATGTTTCTTTATATTGATTCTCTATTTCACTTTTATGACTCTCTCAAGCAAATACATATTCTTTGTACGAATTACTAAGTCCTTTTTAATATTCATTGTGAAGGTAACGAGTGTTCTAATTTAACTGACAAAAGTGCAAAAAATCTTTTATACATATTTAACAAAAAATATACAAGAAATACTTAGGTTAACGTGCCGCCAGTAATAATAAATAATCAGCTAAAGATCAATGAAATAAAGAAGGTCAATGATCTCTTGCATAATTAAACCTGCACTTTTTTATATATTTCAATGATTCATTAGTATAAATTATATATAATTCTATAATGTACATGTTGCCTTATTGTTCATGCAGTTATCTCCTGTAATTGAGGTACCACTTCTTTTATTTTTTATTTTATGAACTGTGTGCTATCATGTATCTGTGTGTACTTTGTTGGTGATCTAATAAATAAATAAATTGAATGTTCATCGTAACTATATTTTACATTTATGATAACATATTGTAAAATTATTACATAATACCATTTCCTTTAGTTGATATGCATAAGTAACCAGTACCGTAACCGTAACCGTAACAGCCTGTGAATGTCCCACTGCTGGGCTAAAGGTTCTCCTCTTTTTGAGAAGAAGGCTTGGAGCTTATTCCACCACGCTGCTCCAATGCGTGTTGGTGGAATACCCATGTGGCAGAATTTCAGTGAAATTAGGCACATCTAGGTTTCCTCACGATGTTTTCCTTCACCGTCAAACACGAGATAATTTTTATAAACACAAATTAAGCACATGAAAATTACTAGTGGTACTTGCCCCGGTTTGAACCTACAATCATCGGTTAAGATTCACGCGTTTTAACCACTAGGCCATCTCGGCTATGCATAAGAAAACATTACAATTTATATAAAAACTCTGTACGTATTAACATCGATAAAATTACTTCGATCATTAAAAAGTAAGAGCAGTAAATATTATCTCTATTAAGAATCAAAAATATCTATTTCACTTAGAAATTAACCATTACTCTAAACTTCAAAATGTCCCAAAAATTTAAAATACGAATCTTTAAATTTACCGTTACAGAAAACATGGCACGAAATTATTATCTGTGTCATTGCAACAAAAGATAGAGTAGAGCTATTCTGTAAGAACAAACTCGAAACCCAGCGCAGAACACGGTCGTGATATGTCGGAAGATTGTTTGCGACATTTACTATAATAATAATAATAATAACACTTAAGAAAGCAAAATTTTAACCTTATATTTTATTTAATTTAAACATAATATATTGCATGTAAATTAGATTATAAATGAAAGAGATTAAAAAATCACTATATCTCGGAAAATATTAACAATATAGAAAAAAGTTTATTACAAAAAAGATGGGAAATTTTATCCTCTACAAAAAGGTCTTTACTGTTTTTAACGTAAAACTACCGTTTCCGAGATATTTGCAAAAAGACCTTTCTCAAGATGGCGGCTGCTCGCGGTCTGGGATGTAAAAACTCGTTTTTATAGTTAGAGGACACTAACATAATTCAATCGAATTTTATGCAGAGCGAATATCTAAAAATCTTGCAAAAGTTTCTTATCTCTTTTAGTCGGTTTACGTTTCACGAATGACGAATTTGTACAGAATATTGCAGAAAACAGTTATTTAGAATAATACATTTTTTGTTAGGCGACACTTTAGTAAGAAGTAACGGTTGAAGATACAGATAAAAATTTTAATGAGAGATGTTGAAAAAATAGACATAGAACCAATAATGATTTTTTAAAGCTTAACGTTTAATGATTTTTATATTTTTTTAAATGTAGAATAAAAAAAAATTATAAAGTTTTTTACAGTCACACATTTGGAGAACGATATATAATATCATATTTCAAAATATATAATATTTCAAAATGTTATAAGCAATTTATTTTTTATATTCAGAATACGTATTTACTGTGTATTTTTTAGTGTTTCATATTAACATAAGATTCCTAGAGAATATCTACAAAATATATAAGAAGACACAGACTATTGCAGTATTGCTACTATTAAAGTATTTAAATTAATGTTTTTTTTTTCATAATTTAGTCTGTTATTATCATATATATTTTATAAAAATATTTACTAAGACCATAATTATGGGACCAAGTTCGTAATTCAACTTATTTTATTTTATTTATTTTTTAAAAGAATTTATCATATACAAGAAGTTATTTTAGTAAAAAAAAAATAATAATTTAAAGGTCTTTTTTCATATGACATTAACATATTTTGCCCACTCTGTCATTGTTAATGATAATTTTCAGCCTTCGGACAAATATCATTTAATAGGAAGTATTTTCCTTCACTTTATTAAATCTATGATTGTATATATAAGATTACTTTTAATTATCATTTAACACTGTAATAATCTTATAACCTAGTCTTCTATATGTATTTATTCCAGATAAAAAAAACTCTTGTTTTAATTTAATTTTAATAAAGAAACAATTTTTTTGACAAATTTATAAAGAGGATAAAAGTGTAACGGTCTTAAAGTTTAACGATCTCTGACTTTTTTTGTATCAAACAATGTTTTGTATACATGCGAATTTATAAGATGCTAAGAATTCAATTAACAAATAAATTCATTAAATACAACAAATTATTAATAAATGATTTCATCATATATTTGATTATATTTGAAGAGAACCGGCCTCGATATTAAACTTGCCTTAACATACGAAAGTGCTTTCGCTTAAGATATTAATCACACAACCATATATCCCAGAAATTGCTCTCAAGCGATTATCGCTCTTAATTGTTTTTGTTAAGGAGCATTGTTGTTTAATTTTGTTTTGTATCGAACTACGCATGCATAAATTTTACATTACGCGAACTTTTGAGGACAAAACATTCCATACTTTTTAAATATCTTTCTCATTGTTAAGAGAATAAAGAGGACATAGATCAAACATATTGTGTCTGTCTGTTTAGAAGGCAAATGTTCGACCTTCTTGACACCCTTATTGATAAACAATAAAGGAAAAAAACAATTATGCTGACATTATATTCATTATGCCGTGTACACACGTATGGAGTGTAATTTTGATTAAAATTGTATAAATTCGTAAATTTAATGTATTTCCTGATTACATTATGTTTGTGTATCTAAATAAATAAAAAAATATTTTATTTACAAGTCAGTACAACTTTAGTTTTGTATTCTTTTCTCTTATCTTAAAATAAACGTGTTCGTATTTTCACATTAGTTTTATTATTATTATTTGCTGAACTTTAACTATTAACTGTAAATATTCAAAATAACAATATATTTACTGGTGGTAGGGCTTTGTGCAAGCTCGTCTGGGTAGGTACCACCCACTGATCAGATATTCTACCGCAAAACAGCAATACTTGATATTGTTGTGTTCCGGTTTGAAGGGTGAGTGAGCCAGTGTAATTACAGACACAAGGGACATAAAATCTTAGTTCCCAAGGTTGGTGGCGCATTGGCTATAAGCGATGGTTGACATTTCTTACAATGCCAATGTCTAAGGGCGTTTGGTGACCACTTACCATCAGGTGGCCCATATGCTCGTCCACCTTCCTATTCTATAAAAAAAATGTATTTTTTATTAACATAGTAGTTATTTTAACAAAAAAAAATAACGTTCTTACACGTGTCTTAGATAATCAAAAGTCTCTTTCTCTTGTTGAGCCACCACGCTGCTCGATACGGATTGACGGTTATTTCTATGGAGCAGCTTTCTAATTATTATTAAAATATGGATGATGTATATATTGATTTGGTTGGAAGAATAAATACATAGTGTAAATGTATAACTAAGTGATGGCTTAGTCAAATCTGCTGAAGAAGGCTATAGGGTGAAATGATCTAACCTAAAATAAATAAAATATGTTTTTACCTCTTACTATTTTGTTAAACACCGTGTATGACAAGTTTCGAAACTCCAGATCCATTTTCGGAAGGCTGAAACAAACAAAAATAGTATTAGTATGTATAACAAATAATACAGTAACAACCTGTAAATGTCCCACTGCTGGGCTAAGGCCTCCTCTCCCTTTTTGAGGAGAAGGTTTGGAGCTTATTCCAGCACGCTGCTCCAATGCGGGTTGGTGGAATACACGTGTGGCATAAATTTCGATGAAATTAGACATATATATATATATATATATATATATATATATATATATATATATATATATGTATATATATATATATATATATATATAATATATATATATTCAAAACCTAATCTTCATTTTTTTCTTTTTAATAACAGTCTTCTGTAAAACACCAAGCATCTATTCAATTGTCAAGTTCTTTGGTCTTCCTTAAAACTAGTTATTTAAACATTGCTTCGTAATCCCAATTCGTTAGCTTATAAAGCTGCAAATCAAGCAAGTCCTGAGTCTTAATTAATTTTTTTCTCCTCATAATAATGTCCAGACCGATTTCGGCCACGGCGGCCAGTATCAAGAGAGATTAGCCAACTACTTAGGAGATATTATAGTACACAAGTGAATGCGCAAACACAGGTGCACTCTCTATTCCATAACTCTCATAATCCGATGGGACGGCAATCCGACACGACCGGAAAGAGTTCAGGCGCAGGACCAACGGCTTTACGTGCTTTCCAAGGCATCACAGCCTTGGAAGACCACACTTCCAACTTCCAGAGTCCGGGCTGTTAATAAGAATTCTCTGACAGAAAAACCCAATAACTTTTCATTGGCCCGTCTTGGGAATTGAACCCAGGACTTTCGGGTCTGCGGCCTTATATCAAGCCCCTAGACCAACGAGGCTGTCTCCTTATATAATAATGAAGTTAAAATGAGAATAAAAGTTGGTACGCAAAAGTAACCCTTATAAATAAGGTATTGCGAGTATGGAAATATAATCTATTTCGTATGTTGCCCCATGGGGCACGCCTTGCACTATGATAGCTACGCCACTGCCCATGCAGTGCCACACGTATAAACGCTCTTAATATTTCCTGTTATTATTATAAAATAATTTATAGTCATTTTAAAAATTCACCGAACAGATTTATTATACATTAAATATAATTTAAAAATGTACAAGCATTTAGTATAATTAAACAAGTGATGATCGTCATAAGTTATGTTTTTTGTATATTACATTTCGTTGAATTGAAGATTTATACTACTCTATTAGAAAAATAATCATGATCATAACATATTATAAGCTATTATTATTACTAACGAGACTTAATCTCTTTTTTTGTTTGTATAATTTATGGCAGTTTTTGTAGATTATTTTATTGCAGCCAGTTACATTTATGGTTACTATTTTTAAAAAGGCCGATAAAAAGCGATACATTTTGTTATCCTTATATCCACACAATAGCATAGTTGAAAAAAAAAAACGCGCGCTAATTTCAAACAGCCATTAACGTCATTAATTCATTATTGGCGCGACTTGTGATTTGTTGAGTGTGCTCAATTGTATTTGGATTATTAAGAATAATTTCTATCAACTAGTATGATTTTGTGTTTTTATTTTTATACCAATTCGAGATTTATAAAAAAGATTCCACTAGGCAAAATCGAATATTATTATTTTACATTAGCAACTATGTACATGCATTTTTATAATATATAAAATTATAATTAAAAAAAAAAAAAAAAACAAAATTTGTAATGTGTATTTTGTTTTTTTTTTTTTCTTGTTGTGTTCTTTTTGACACGCCGTCAAAAAGATTGATTCGATTTTTTTAACAAAATCAATTTCACTTCTGGATGCTAATTATATTTTTCTGAGTATGTTTTTCAAGGCTTAACAGAAAAAGTATCAACTTTAATTATATTGTGATTGATCTCCTAGATCCTATCGTTAGGTTTAATTTTTGTAATACAAAAGAATAATGTAGGTATTACATAGTAGGTATTTACTATGTCTTGTATTATGCCGAGTTTATTTATAACAAATTATAGCATTATAACGGTTAAAAATATACAACTATATATATATGATATATTATATACTTATTTTTATGGATTATCTATTGATAGTTATTATATGTTTCGAAGTAAATAAATTCGTAATTTAGAGCTTGGTTTCACCCGACTCGTTTAGCTGCTTTCACTGACTCGGACAAATATTTTCCCTTTAGGATTCCGCAGCTCTCTTATCAAAAATAAATAAGTCGACATCATTTAAATTTATACTGGCCATTATATGATTATGTTATTTTTTTAATTTATTCGATTTCATAGATAAATAAGGTATTTATTTTCGAATATGTTAAGTTTGACAGAGTTACTTTCGCATTTAATATTAGTATTAATATTTGAATGCCGAAGTAACTTTGTTGGTCTGTACAGAGTAATATTAGTATACATTAAATATATTATATAACCGTATTTAGAACGCATATATAAAGGTATAAAGCAATAATATATTTATATTTTATTTAAGTGGGCCTTAAGATTACATATTTATTGCCTTTATTGTTCTTTGTTTGAAATACAATACAATTTATTATCATTATTTAACATAATTATACAGATATGTTTATAGATTTAACCTCCAAATTGTTGTTCCTTGGACTACTTTAGCAATAAAAAAAATAAGTGAATTAAAAAAATACAAATGAATCGAGTTAATGAACTTAGATATTAGTATCTTAAGTTTTCGTTTATAAATAAGTAGATATATGAAACATTATATTGTCTGTACAACGATCACCGACACCGCGTTTTGCTTTCACAAACACTGGCGACTAAAATCTCGAACTATCATCACCTTTTACTTTCATTTCACTTACTCTTAGGTATTTTGTTTGATGATTAGAAGTCTTTTTTTTTGTCGTGTTCCAGTTTCAACGGTGAAGCCTACATAGTTACAGACATAACATTCTACATCCCATGTAAAGAATGGTTTTTATTTCTATCATTGGCAGTATCTATGGGTGGTGGTGACCACATATCCGTCAGGATATAAAAGAAAATAACTAAAAGAAAACATAAGTCGACTATTAAATTATACTGTTTATTTTAGTAATCTTATTTAAACTTTAACTTATTTACATAATAATGACCTATAATTTTCACAGGATATGCAATAACTTTTTATCAACCAATCAGGGCGATTTCAATCTCCAGGTCGGGATCGGGATTTGCATCTTATATCTAACCATTAGACCAACGAGGTAGTTAAGTTATACATATGTTATATAATAACAGTTCTATAAACCCTTTTATAGTAAGTAAAGTAAAGGCTTAGTACTGATTATCTAACATATTATTTGATAAAAGTTACGAAGCAAAACATGTCGAACTAAAATCGTAGAATGAATATGTCCATTTGTAGCCCTTGGCCGACAAAATGAATGTCGAGTGAATTTGGTCTTCATTTCATTCATATGTATGTTGAATATGTAATGTATGTTGTAATTTTAATTTATTAATAAATAGAAAACTAAAGACGCTTTTTTTATAAATTAATTATGCAATGTTCAGACAAAAGAAAAGTTTGGAAATTTTGGCGCGCTTAACGTCCGCTGATTTCGGATATCTAGAAGGTTCTTTTTATACATATTGTAAATAAAAACGATGCTAACCATTACATAAGTCTAAAAACTTTCTATTACGAGCAGCTGGTAAAAACATGAGTTTTGATTGCTTCGCCTTGACATTATACTTTCAACATCGTTGTAACCCTGTTGAGCTACACAGCTAGGCTCGTATCACTTTAAATGTTTGTACAGTATATTGCAAATCCAAACATTGCTTAAACTCCCTCAATTTGAAGTACTCGTATATGTGAGCTGATTCTGCAAGCAGTTTCTTTTAGATTAACAAATTCTTAAAAGTCAAATGAATATTTGTAAATTACTCAGACAAAATACTTGACAAATGGTAATCTGTTTTTAAAGTTCTTTGATTAAATTTGTGTCATTTAATAGAATATATTTTTTTAATACATTTTTCAATATTTTTTTTACACACGCCTTGAAACAATTTCAATTTACTAATTTTTTTTAAAGGAGAACAGATATTAGGTCAAATTTTAAAAGAAAAAATGTTGAATATGATCGAATTATTTTTAAAATCAAAAACACTGTTTTACTTATTTACTACTTTATTGTCTATCGTTTCTCTCATTTACCGTTAATACAGCATTATATTCATAAAAGCAAGCCCTTTATTATGATTGAGAAGTTGAGGAAGTATTAAATGTTATTATACTGATCGCTAGTGTAATATATATGGTATAGTGTAGATTGCCGTCGCATCGGATTATGAGAGTTGGAAAATAGAAAGTGCGCAGGACATGTTGACTAATCTCTCTTTAGATTGGCCGCCGTGGCCGATCGATCTGGAGGACCTTATTATTATTATCTAATATATTATAGTAGTAACAGCCTGTTAATGTCCCACTGCTGGGCTAAGGCCTCCTCTCCCTTTTGAGGAGAAGGTTTGGAGCTTATTCCACCACGCTGCTCCAATGCGGGTTGGTAGAATACACATGTGACATAATTTCAATGAAATTAGACACATGCAGGTTTCCTCACGATGTTTTCCTTCACCGTCAAGCACGAGATGAATTATAATCACAAATTAAGCACATGAAAATTCAGTGGTGCTTGCCCGGGTTTGAACCCACGATCATCGGTTAAGATGCACGCGTTCTAACCACTAGGCCATCTCGGCTAATATATTATAAAGATAATAAAAAAAAAACATGGAATTATTTGTTGATTTAAATGCGGGTTGTACCTATACATTAAATTGTATAATATAAATTCATGTCTTTTGATTCACATACAGGGTTATTTTTAAAATATTAAAATTTTAATGTATTGTTTGAACGAAAACAATATGAATTATTAAAAGTCATAAAAAAATGTTGTCGCTTATGATGTTAGTAATAACCCGCCGAGGTTCGTTTTTCTTGTTAAAAAAAAAGAACAATTAAAAGTGCATTATGTGTCTTTTTTTTATTTTGAGCCTGACTAAATATTTTTATTTGTGTATACACCGAATGCATACTTCATCAAAGCAGTATTTTTTTAGTATTTAAAGGTAATCACCACCATCATTTATAATGAAGCGCAACGATATAATGCTTTTTGCGCAATTGCGTAAACCCCTCAAGTGCTGGTAGTTTTTTTATATAAGTATATACCTTGCCAATTTTGTATTTACAATAATGATACTCTGTTTTATGGATAACTACAATGATAATTACTCGAATATGTTTAATTAAAGAATCAAAACGCGTGTTTAATATATTGAAATAAATTAAATTTAATATATATATATATGTGGAAGGTAACGAACAAACAATAAAAATAGAAAAGTACCAAAATACAAAATACTTTAAAAAACGTAATACGTATTTACCTTTTTTTATAAAAGAGCTATAATTGATAAAAAAAATACACTTCACTTCAAGTTCTTGCTATACAATAATAACCTGTAAGCACCTCGCGACGAACTATTTATGTAAAATAAAATCCCATTTAAACTATATGGCTTTTAATGCGGAAAAATAAATAGGTATACGTTTATGTTGCCTCATTGGTCTAGAAATTAACTTATACGGCCGCAGATTCCCATGTGCTTGGTTCGAACCACATGCCGGGCCAATAAAAGTTAATGGATTTTTCTGCCTGGTTGACAGTGCTTACACTGTCGTGCCTCGGAAAGCACGTAAAGCCAATAAATTAGTCCTGCGTCTGAGACTGGAATTGGCCATCTCATCGGATTATGGGTGCGGGGGAAATCGATCAGGGAAACATCATCGTATATTTATCCTAACGCTTTTTCTTTCTTGTATTGAAAACCCCGTGTTTCTTTCAACAATATATATATATATATATATATATATATATATATATATATATTATAGAATAGGAAGGTGGACGAGCATATGGGCCACCTGATGGTAAGTGGTCACCAAACGCCCTTAGACATTGGCATTGTAAGAAATGTCAACCATCGCTTATAGCCAATGCGCCACCAACCTTGGGAACTAAGATTTGATGTCCCTTGTGCCTGTAATTACACTGGCTCACTCACCCTTCAAACCGGAACACAACAATATCAAGTATTGCTGTTTTGCGGTAGAATGTCTAGAATATTTGGAAAGAACCGTTGATAGTTCTTACTTCAGAATACCAAAGTATAATACTTTCTCAATTAATAAAGGAATTTGAATTAGTGAAATAACAGACACAAGGGATAAGATTTTATATATACAATTCCTTTGTCATCTTAAAATAATTAAAAAAAACACATTGTCAACAAAATAATATCTAAAAAAATATGATACCTAAACAAATGTTAATCGCAGAACAAATACGCCGTCATCTGAGATTTATTACGTCAGTAATAATAATAAATCCATCGATCATCATTTCGACAAACCTTCGGGACTATCTTGTATTTTTCATAAATTATAATGAGCATTTAATTTCAATGGAAATATCGTGCCAAGTCATATTATAAAAAAAGTACTAAATCAAATGCTGACTTCATTTGTGTATGGTTCACCACATATCTTAAAGTAGATAATATGATTCAAGTTATACAATAACTCATATCATTTATACATACATTTTTTATAAGAAGTACTCAATCAAAATAAACGTCGGTAAAAAAAGTGATTACGTTATTATGTTTGTAACTAGGCAATTATTATTTTTTTCTATTCTACAAGAATAAATTTTGTATCCGCGTTCGTATTTTAATCATTTATTGTGGTGATTTAATTTAGGCAATCGGTTCATAATATACAATATAAACAAAAAACTTATAGATTTAATTTGTTATATTACGGTTCCGGTTTACAGTATTTAATATAAAAAAATACAACAAAACGTAATGTAACTTAAGCAATAATGTTGATTTAACAAAAAACCTATAAAATCATAAAGTTATGCATATACGATTATTATAAATTAAAATATGGCTGTTT
This sequence comes from Nymphalis io, assembly GCF_905147045.1. NCBI lineage: Eukaryota > Metazoa > Arthropoda > Insecta > Lepidoptera > Nymphalidae > Nymphalis > Nymphalis io. The sequence goes on from NC_065903.1 coordinate 4,750,447, forward strand.
GTTATTTTACCTTCGATAGGTTTCAATTTTTTTTTTATATTCGCCGAGAGGGCAATGACTCCACTCCACCTGATGGTAAGTGGTAGTAGAGTCCAAACGCGACGACGGCCAGTATAGTCGGGAAAAATGTTCTGTACTAGCCGTCCCCGCCTTGCCGGCCCGCAAGATTCCCCTTCACGCCTCGTTTGAAGGAACCCGGGTTGTAGGAGGAGGGGAGGACATTTTAAGACACCAAGTTTTGAAAAGCATAAATTAGTAAATTTGTATTTCGAATTTAATATACTTAAATGATTATAATTCCATTTACAAGAATTAGTAAATCTGTTAGACATTACCGCTTATCAAAGACGATTTAACCTACGATTAACACTTCTATTTGAGAAGAATTAAAAAATGTACAATCTAAGCTGTATCTTACGACATAATATAATTCTCTGTGGAAACTATGTCAAATTATGTAACCTATTATTTCTCATACATCAATAACCAATACATTATACAGCTGATTCTGTACGTATCTGCGACTGTCTGACACTAATATATAACATAAGTAATCTTTGAAATGAAATACCTTTCTTTCAATCAATGAAAATTGTTTGCATAAATCAAAACACGTATATATATATATATATATATATATATATATACATATATACGGGTTTATATTTAACAATGTAGAAACAAGATATAAACAAAAAAAAAACATGTAAATACTTTAAAATGCTCTAAAATATAATTTGTTCTCATAAGATTCACATATACCTAAATATTATAAATATAAAATGCAATATTAAAAGTTGTTATATCATACTTATTCGTAAACAGATAAAAAATAAAGGGCCGGTTTTATTATTTACCCTCTTATTCAATGTAAAGGGTTCATCAAGGCCGACAACGCGTCCCCAGCTACGATGTCGATAGGCAACGGTAACCATCAACCATAAGGCGGACCAGCTGCTAATTTGCACATTCCAAGAAATATCTTATACAAAAACATCCTATAGAATACGATATAGTTAGTGTTAATAATATTTATTAACAATTAGCTGTATTAGAATTAAAACAGATGCAAAATCAGCCAGCCCACAGCTTTCGCCCGTAAGTGAGGGAGACAGCAGATGTTATTTCCTAAGTCCGATATTGCGTTTTCTGTACCATATTAATATTGAACCGCATCTATATCATCAGTAGTAGTAATAATAATAATTATTGTTATATCGTTATCGAAATCTCTCCCGAAATTTTGATATCCGAATTTCTTACTAGTAATTACTAATACTAATAGTAGTACTAGCTAACTAGTATCTAAGAAATCAATCGTAATTAAATGACTCCTATTTTTATTTTATATAATTGCTTAAGATAATTAATATTTCATAATCATTTTATTTCCGAACGTCAAAAGTTATTAGCAAATTTAAAATTAAATCAATTGTTTGATTCGAAATCGATGAATAAACTACGAAGGCCGTTACTATTTCACCATAGACATTGCATTTACGCTCAACAGTCGCCTTGACCGCGGGAGAGGCAATGAACTCGGAGAAAAGCGACAGTTTCGTTCAAAATTCGATACAACTTATACTTACTTGTTACTTTTGATTATTGCATCAGCGGTTAGCGTCTTGGTCTTCTTAAGTTTTTTATAGGTCATTAGGATATCATGCACAATTATAACCTTATAAAAAGTGAGTAAATTACTAAGGCTACTAAGGTTTATAAATACCTCCTACTAATACATACTAAAACTTTATATTTTATTTTTATAGCAAGGGGAGGGGGTAATTTGTAAAGTTTTAATGCAATATATGTATAAATATTTGAATTCATGAGTGATGTACAAACAATTTTAAAAATTTAAAATGCATTGTATACAATTAACGTGTGATTTAAGATTATTTATTTTTAAGCATACCGGACTTACTTGTAAGCATCACCAGGTGTTCAGTTAGGAACTGTTTTTACTTATCACTGATTTGACATCCTAAAGAAGGCACAACATTGTTTAATTTACTGTCTAAATAAGATTTATAGGTAAAGCCGTACATCATACATGTTTAAAGTGCAACTCCTTATTGTAGTAAAAAGGCCATTTTGGAGTTCAATGTTGTTCCTAACACAAAATGGTTTCCTATTGTCACACGTACAGGACTACACGTCCTCAAATTAAAAAAAAAACGATTGAAGCTATTTTTAAATATATTACCTTTCTAGACTTCGCAATGTAATGTTAAAGTTCAGTATAGTGCAAAATTATAACATTAAAAGTAAACATAACATAATGATATCGTTTTTAATGACACTAACATACCTAAGTAGGGCAAAATAATAATATAAATAAACAGCCGGATTTAGACTTCAGGATGTCCTTAGGAGAAAAAAGTTTAGGCCCTAACTATTTTCCAAATAAATTGAACAATTTCTTTATTTCGGTTGTTTCAATAATAATTTATTGCAACATACAAGTATTATTTGTACTTTACTACTTTAAATGTATATAATCCTCGAAATTGGGAATTAGTTTGTTTTAAAAAATTCTATTGGGACCCACTCTTGTGGAGGCGCCCGGGCTGTAGCCCTCGCCTAAATCCGATCCTAAGGTCTAGTAATATATACGTACATATGAGTGCAAGCGCCATGTTTTTTTTCGTATATTTTTTAAAATATTTTATACAACTACAAGTACAAACTACGATGTGAGTAAGCGATCTATTTTATTAACAGAAACGTATAAAATGAATGTTGTTATTTATTTAATAAGGAAATTAATACCGTCTGGCAAATAAAGTTATCGTTTATGATATGTACTTCTTTTTTTTTAAAAAGATGAAAAATTGGTCAGTGTCTTACTTTTTAAAAACATGTCTTCGCGGACTTTCCTGACGTTCTCGATATCTACAATAGGGTATTCCACTCTAAATGAAAAAAAAATCTTAAAATATATCATCGAGATAGCTTAGGCAAAAAGCAGCTGATTTTGCATTAATCCGGAAATAAAAAGCAACTTGTAGCATAATTACAGTTTTAAAATTGTCGTTTTTTTAATGTTGGCGTTGAAGTGACTAAATTATTAAATGCTTACAATAATCCGCCTGACTTCTGATATGTAAGACACTAACATTAATCATAAAGTTGAATGTAGACTATAAAGTTTACTCGATAATATTGTGATTTTCTATTCGCTAACTCTTTTTTCACCCATGAATCTTATTTGAAGTTAACCGAGTTAGTCCAGCAGGTACCACAAATTTTTCAGCTTTCTTTAACGTGAGAAAAACCATTTCAATCTCCACAGTTATTTAGTTTTTTTACACACACGCACACACAGTTAATTTTTTTTAAGTGTTTAAAGTATTTCAAATTGGGAGATTTTTTTTTTTTTTCAATTGAAACTAGATTTAAAGTGTTTCTTATTTATTTAATTCTCGCTCTACATGTTATTGTGGAAATTTTAAAGCAATTGAAAGAAGTAACTATTTGAATTGAATTAGTAAATAACAAAATATATTTTTACAGAGTTATTGAACCCTAACTGAAAGTGACATTTAATTCATTATATCTATTAAAGTCAGGTGTCTTTAGTTACAACCAATGACGTAATCACAATTACGAAGTAGAGAAGGAATGGTGCAGTGTATTAATTGAGCATAAATAAAACAGTGTGTGCTTTGTAACCGATCTGATTAATGCCTTGTCTCTAGTGAATACTGTATGCTTTATTTACATAATATATTACATGTATATATTTAATTCATACATATAATATAGTACATAATTCATTCATCAGGAAATATGTTTTATGGTGGAGGACAAACGTGCTCTTGTAGGCTTTAAGCGAAAGCAAAAGTTCGCAGAGGAGAATTGTTTTGTAAATAACCAATAGGATATCGTTATCCATATATAAAATCTAAACAGCGAAAACTCCTTTCTCATTTCCTTCTTTTGGTTACAGTGATTTAAAAAAAATGTATGTTTTTTTATAAGTTGTCCACTTAAAATTAGAAACATGATCATTCAATTATAGACTGACTTGAATACACATGTTATCAGATCCCTGTGAAATTTACGATTCTAGCTACTAACAAGAGTACAAACAAAACAAGGTATCGTTTTTTTTTTTATTCAGACAGTATTGTATTTTTAAGTGTATTTGGCATATTAAAAAAAAAAAAAAAAAAAAAAAAAAAAAAAAAAAAAAAAAAAAAAAAAAAAAAAAAAAAAAAAAAAAAAAAAAAGCCGAGTTGGCCCTGTGGTAAGAACGCGTGAATCTTAACCGATGATCGTGGGTTCAAACCCGGGCAAGCACCACTGAATTTTCATGTGCTTAATTTGTGATTATAATTCATCTCGTGCTTTACGGTGAAGGAAAACATCGTGAGGAAACCTGCATGTGTCTAATTTCACTGAAATTCTGCCACATGTGAATTCTACCAACCCGCATTGGAGCAGCGTGGTGGAATAAGCTCCAAACCTTCTCCTCAAAAAGAGGAGAGGAGGCCTTTAGCCCAGCAGTGGGACATTCACAGGCTGTTACGGTGGCATATTAGAATTTGTGTAATGGACTTATAAATATTGGTTGAAAATTCCAAGTCATTTGTAATAAACTATGGCGGCCCTTCTGGGCGCGATTACGTAAATAGTAAAACGAAAATAGTGGTCCACGTGGCAATCGATAAAAATAAACTCGGCGCTAGCGAAATGCCAAACTTTATTATGTACTTATAAGTATATGGCTATGAAAATGCTTGTTACTCATTATATTTTCTTTTATCCAAGTATTTTGAAATCATTTTCGACGGTTCCAAAAAGCTTTTACTTATAACGTCGCGAATAATCAGATTTATTAAACATTAAAAAACGATTTAAGTTATACAATTTTTTATTAATATCGTAATAAACGGTCACCGTACTTATAACAGTTGACTTAGAGTTTTGAGTCCCAGGTCTTATAACAAATATACTATTTTTTAAATAACCAATTTATATTTTTCATTATTGTAAACTGATATATTTATTTGTACCAAAGTCAATAAATGCGCATAATAATTCGAATTGAAAAGGTGAAAAGATCAATTGGATTGAAAAAATAGCGTTCCAATGATACGCTTTATGAAATTGTATTTGTTGGAACATTTGTCACTTTGTATTTATAATAGAAATATTTAATATATCTAAAACATAGCTATAAGTTACCCTTAAAATATACGTATAAAAATTTAAATCATCGTAAGTTAAAAATAGAAATTGCTATGAAATCATATATTTCTAAGTAATATGAAATTTGATTTCGAAGAAAAAAATATAATTATAAAATTTAATCTAATAAATATTTTACCCATACGAATACACATGCACACATAAAAACCTATTAAATGAACTGCATAGATATATAGCAGTGAAACAGTGTGTCCGAATGTTTTATTCAACACCCATCACGTTTATTTACATATATTTTAATTTTTGATCCTTATTGCATTTAAAGAGGTATAACTACCAAAAATAAGTTTTTATGACTCATTTAAATTACTAATTTTAATATATCACAAAACTTTCTATTTTTTTGTGTTATTGGCCCGCAAAACGATATTAAATATCGAATAAATATATTATCAAAATGGTGATTTATGTAATAATACAATAAAGTAGACAAAGAGAAAATTCGGGGCGAAAGCGAGATGACCAACGCAGAGGCAATGAACTTCAAAATTAGGTTACCAGGTTTTGAGGTTACAAATGATAAACGAAAATTCCACTAAAACTGTTATGTTTAATTATTTCCATTGTTGTGATCCTTCGGGAAACGAGTTATAGATATTTCGTTTTACTGTTGTATTCATAAATATTTTTTTTACCTCTTACTTACAATCCACCCGTCTGTATTAACATCAAGTGAAATTATTTATTCCTTATATTAAGCAACGCACTGTCAATCGTGTGATTTAAGTATCTATCTATATATCTATCTCTATCTGTCCCTCGTGACTTTAATTATCGTATCTATACCATCCATCACGCACACAGACATACATCAGTTGTATTATTGTAAAGTAAATGGCATGTGTTTAGTTATACTCAAAAATTACTAAGCCTTACACCACGAGTTAAATAATGACGACTCTACTTAAATTATGTTTAGAAAATGATAAGTTAAACAAATTTCTTTTTTCGAATGTCAAATCAATGATGAATAGATGATGAAAGAGATAAATCGTTGTTTTACTAGATAAACTTTAATGTTATAGTGTAAGGTCGTATATAACATAACAGAATAAATCTATAAACATAATTTTCAATTAAATATTGAATTAACTATACAAAATATATATGAAATTAAAACTTTTTTTTTCATTGCTTAACTGAAAAACATACTAAAATACATAAAACTTATATCAAAAGATGAAACTCGTTTCGGAGAAGGTTTTAGGTTATAATTTTATTAGATAAAGTTCTACTACCCGCTTTTAATTTGGACTATTGACGTGACAAGCGTGAATTTCCATTTTCTTGTAATTAATATTTAAGTAAAGGTCGGCGTATGTAACAAATTAAATATAATGTACTGGAATTCCGCACTTATTGATTCACTAACGATTAGGAGAACTTATCAGTTAGGAGACAGCTGGCTAGCATTTATTTCTCTATAAAATATTTCGCCATTTTGTTACCATTAATAGTAACTTTAATACGATAAGAAACGTTACCACGCTGTCTATTGACAGCGCTTCTAATTATATACATACATAGATATACAAAATACCTACACAATTATTATATACGTATATCAAACCTTATGAAAATCGCTAAATATAAATACTAATATATAAACTGCCTTTGACTACTTCGTTTGACTTACTTTGACTCGTTGACTTTACTGCGTTGGCTAGATATATGGCCGCAGATCCTGGGTTCGAACTCCAGGCTGGGCCTACAAAAAGTTGTTGGATTTTTATGTCGAAGATTCTCAGTAGCGGCGGAGTCTGGATATTGGATGTGTTTACATTACCATGCTTTGGAAAGCTCTTAAAAACGTTGGTCCTGCGCCAAAACTCTTTCGGATCGTGTCGGATTGCCTTCCCATCGGATTATAAGAGTAAGAGCCCCTGTGTTTGTGCACAAACGTGTGCACTAAAGTATGTATCGAGAGAGATTAACTTGGCTTGGATCATCTTCAATAATATACATAAAGTTGAAGAGTGTTCGTTTCACATAGGGTCTACCCTTTCGATTTATTTCGGCTTTAAATAGACCATTTAATGAGAAAGGTTATAGACTGTAGAGTCTAGCAGTAAATCGTATTAAAATTAAAATTTGAATTCAATTTAATTAAAATTTAATTTCAATTCGTATTAAAATTTAAATTTAAAAATATATTGAAATAACAGAGCTTTAAGGCGTTTATTTATCACACTCCAACATAATTAATTACTTTATTATATCTTGATATGTTAAGACCAATAAAAACATTTAGACTGTATATAGTAACGTACATACAAATAATCATTTACATTACTTCGCCATAATTTGACAGTTATGTAACGAGAGATAATATTTATATAACATTTTTATTACCTAATTAATATGTTGATAATATTAAAAAAAATTACAAAACGACATCAGAATTAGTTTTGATTAAGTTGGTAATTCGAGTATTTTTCCAATTTTTTGTCTATCATATCTTATTGTCCTCCAACCTTTGCTCATAACAATGTTGTAATCGAGTAAGTAATCTACGTTACTTCCTGGAAATCAACGGCATCAATATTACCTACATATGTGTAATTCTGTCGGCATCGCTTTAGTATAATCGTACATAACAAAACGGACCGTGTGTATAATGACATTGACATATCGAATTTATATTTTTGTAAACGTCATTTCTATATTGATTTAAATAAATTGTTATGAAAAACAATTGGTACATAACATTTTTAAGGTTTTATGATTTCGACACTACTTAATCGTTCACTATGACAATTGACTTAGTATACTGAATGTCAAAAAACAAAAAAAAAAACGAATAGTCATGGCCTCAGTAGTTAGAACGCGTGAATCTTAACCGATGGTCGTGGGTTCAAGCACCATTGAATTTTCATGGGCATTATTTGTGTTTATGATTCATATCGGGCTTGACGGCGAAGGAAAACATCGTGAGGAAACTGTCTAATTTCATTAAAATTCTGCCACGTGTACATTCCACCAACCAACATTGGAACAATAATATTCAATCGAATAAGCTTCTCCGCAAAAAAGAAGAGGAGGCCTTAGCCTAGCAGTCAATTAGTTTTAGTGCGAAAAATATTGTGTTCAACACAAGTCGTATCGGCTAATAGCTTACTAACAAACAAAAGAGGCATTGTAACGCATGCCGGACAGTAGGTAGTAAAATATATAGCCAGCAATATTTATTATATTTTTTATTAAAATAAAACGATTTCCATTGATGATTGTAACCTTTTCTTTATTCATCAACTAAACATATAATTTGTGTTTTTTTAATAAGTAATAACATATATAATTATAACAAATAAACTGTATGTAGCTATGCCAAAACATTGTTTTTTTTTAAACATGAATCAATTTTGATTGGTGCTTCTTTGTAAATATTTATTTATTTATTTTTTTATATTCGCCGGGTGGGCAAATGACTCTACTCCACCTGATGGTAAGTGGTAGTAGAGTCCAATTTATATTTATATCTGCTTGCTATAAAATATATAATAGTGCATTATATATTTTATAGTAAGCATATATTACTCACCGGATGATTTTATCACTACATTGACTGTAGTAGTTAGTGGCTAGATTATGAGAGTACTACTTTTTGCACACACACTTGTGCACTATAATATTTTTGATACATCTTTATTTAAAGTGTGCGCCATGACCGAAATCGATCAGGTAATCATTATTAGATATACTTTTTTTTTTTATTTACCTAAATATTAAAACAAAATTTGTACAGAATTATGCAAGAATACTATTTTGTCTAAATTATCTGAAAATTGTTGATTAATATTATGATTAAAAAAAGTTTTTACAAATAATAATTATTTTATGCTTAGGTACAGACTGATAAATACTGAATTAGAAGACCTATATAAACGAACGAGATGTTATATATAAATAGTTTTCAATTTCATTCCTTCATTCCAAGATATATTTTTAAATTATTATTAGATTTCGTTTAATTCGAATTTTATATTTGATTATTTTTAAAACTAACGTCTAAACAAAAATTAAAAACTAATTTCGGTATATTTTTCCGGATACCCAAAATAAATTAAGCTTTTTAAAAAAAAAGTTAAAATATGGATTGAGACCCAGGCAAGCAAAGTTGTGATTTCATTTGCTTTTCGGGTGAAAAAATGGTCGTCGGTTTAAATTCACTATTTTAAAATACTAAATATTTTTCAATGATATTAAACTAAACATTTTGAATATTAAAAAAAAACTATTATTAAAATAATTTCTTATCGTAACGTTTATTTTCATAATTAAAATAATCAATTTACGTAATTATACGTAATATACTATCGTACGATTTATTATTTACAACTGTTTCCAACTCCATTCGTGTCAAATTCAATATTCCCTAACTAAATGAGTTGCCGAGATGGCCCAGTGGTAAGAACGCTTAAATCTTAACCGATGATCGTGGGTTCAAACCCGAGCAAGCACCATTGAATTTTCATGTGCTTAGTTTGTGATTATAATTCATCTCGTGCTTTACGGTGAAGGAAAATATCGTGGGAAACCTGCATGTGTCTAATTTCACTGAAAATCCGCCACATGTGTTTTCCACCAACCCGCATTGGAGCAGCGTGGTGGAATAAGCTCCAAACCTTCTCCTCAAAAAGAGGAGAGGAGGCCTTTAGCCCAGCAGTGGGACATTTACGGGTTGTTACGGACAAAATGAGAAATTTAATGATGACCAGTAAGACATTATGATCATGACAATTATATATAGATATAATTAATCTTTCATATTAATAATAATTGTCTAAGGTTTGATTATGAAGAGTTACTTGATGTCGGTATCATAATTATTCGTATTGTTGTTTCATTTCGTGGATTGAGTGTGCCAATGTAACTACAGACACGAGGGACATAACATCCCAGTGGTTGGTAGCATTGGCGATGTAAGAAATGGTTAATGTTTTTCACAATACCAATGCCTATGGTCCGCGGTGAAGACTTTGATATACATTTAAAAAAGTAAAAACTTATCTATGATTTACATCTGTAAATCTGTTCAATCATCATGACTATTAACAAAAATAGGCTTTCCGAAAAATTCTGATAAAATAAATATTGCTTATAACAAATTTATTTAATCGTATTTTTAAATAAAATATTTTCATTTAAAAATATGTAAAATATGCTGGTTGACGTGGTTGGTTGGCCTTTCACGCCGAAGGTTGTGGGTTCGATTCCCACCCAGGACAGACATTTGTGTGTATGAACATGTCCGTTTGTCCTGAGTTTGGGTGTAATTATCTATATAAGTATGTATGTACAAAAGAAAAGTAGTATATGTAGTATATCAGTTGTCTGGTTTCCATAGTACAAGCTCTGCTTAGTTTGGGATCAGACGCCCGTGTTAGATAATGTCCCAAAAAAAAACAATGTCCTGGTCTCAATTCAAACATTAATTAGTCAATAAACATAAGAAATTTATGTAAAAGGGTGTCTAAGCCATATTCACTATGCTGCAAAATTATAGGTTATTTTTATAATACCATAATGTAATGGTCGCAGAGTTCACTGTATTATAATATTATATATCCTTTTTGAAACATAATAAAGGACGTTCATTTTTGTATGATTTAGTATAATTTTATTTCTTTACGACTCGTATTTAGCACCAGTATTATAAAAGCGTTCTTGAATTAAAGATATTAATCGAACTTAATAAAACGATTTAAATAATAAATTTAAAAAAAGAACGTCTTGCCATGATATTATTCAGTAGCTACAAGTTAAGTCTTAATTTATTTAACTGAAGTGTAATTTTTATTTATGAACGCTAAAAGCATTTTAACTCATTTTTTAATATAGGTAGTTTCTTTTTTCATTTGTCTATCTTATTCATATTTTTGATATAGGTCCTAGGTAGGTTCAACACTGCTATATTATTATACTAAAATTAGTTATTTTTTTATCAAAATTATTCAAAATCGGATTACGTATAATTTATTTCTTTTTGATCTGTATTGCACCAGTATTCAATCAAAATCTATTCGTTTCGATTAATAATAAAGTGGTTTTTATTGTTATTTTCAATGATTTCATTTTTTTTATGATATATATAAGTTGTCACCAACGCCCATAGACATTGGAATTGTAAGAAATGTTAACCATCGCTTACATCGCCAATGCTCCACCAACCTTTAAATTTTACATATATTTATTATAACACAAGTTTATTAATAATATAAATTAATTAGACGTTTAGTGAAATATTTTAAAATAATGTCATACAACTACATTCAGTAGGCACAAGTAAACTCACAGTTTATTTACCGGAATAGCAATTAATTATTTATAGATTATAAACGTTAAATAAAAAGCATTTTATTTTTTTAAATTGGTGGTGATTTTTTTTTCTCTTACGTCATCGTACCATCTTGAGACACTGTTCAGTTCTTATTTTTATCGTCAATCCAATTTTTAGTACAGTTAGACTATACGGATACGGGACAATCCGATTTTTAGTATAGTTAGACTATATACCTTTGTTATTTTTTAAATTGTTCCTAACCCGATTGAGAACTGATTTTAATAGAACTTTTTTTATTGTTAGATAAATGATCTATTGATGGTGTTACTATTTAAAAAACCTAGGGGATCGATCAAATGTTATGTAAACACAATAAGGCTATTATTACTTTCCCTGAATTTAAACCGGTTTTAAAGATTTTGTTCTTGTCGATGTCATTTAACAAGCACGTATTTAAAAGCTTAACCATTAATATGAAATATGGAATCTATAACAATAATTTACGCCAATAAATTTCTAAATAGATTCCACTTGCATTAATTTAGTTAACTCTGACACCAATAATAAGAGATTAGATTAAGGTTATTTTATATATATATTTTTTGTTAGCTCGCAATAATATTAAACTTAAGGTTTAATTTAAACTCAACATACCAATGTATCATAGAAACTACATAGAAAAATATAAATTATATATGTAAAAATTATTTCGAGTATTTTATAATTGTTCGTTTATTTATGAAAATATATTCAGAACATTTTTTTTAAAGTAACGACATTTAAACATATTAACAAATACGATCAAATAAAAAAAAATAATTACATACCGATTTGAAATATTTGAAATGATTACAAATTTGAATTACCGTACTTACTTTAAAAAAAGAAATGTCAAAAGTAAATTTACTTAGTCATCTCCAAACATATTAAAAATAAAAAAATCACATACCTGTCGTATTGTCGTTAAGTCACAAAATACACGAACAATGTTATATATTACAGATACAAAAAGTGACACCAAATCTTTGTAGAAAACGATGTTCACTAATGCACTTTTAATTTCCGCACGAAATCAAACTTTCGAACCGCGCGGCAAAAAAAGCGATGTCATTCGACTATGTTCTAAATTCGAATGTTGCACATAACCAGCGCTACGGCGTGCAGTCGCAGTGGCTAACTGGCACTGAAGTGAAGCTTGAAAGCAAGTACCATCACGTCAGCCACCCCCCGTCACTTCTCAACCCGTAGCTTCTCATGCGTATATCCGAACTATCCGAGCCGCAACACGCATGCGCTCCCGGTCGCACGGCGCGCTCCGAACTAGTCAAAACAATGACAGCCGTAACAATAGCTACGTAAAGATATATGACGCGTAAAATTGAATAACATCACCGTTCTTCAATGCTTATTGAAATATATTTAAAAGGTTTCATATAAATAGCATGTTGCAATAAAAGATAAGCTGTGGTGTAACTGATAAGGAGAACGGAGTTCCTTTTATGAATTCATTACTTTTTATAATAAATCAAAATATTATTGTAATAAGAAGACATTATTGTTATCACATATGTGTCACCTTTTCACCATAACATCCGTAAATAAAAAATATAATTTTGGTTTTTTTTTTCTTTTATATAATAAATTTTAATTTATACAAAATAACATACAGGTAACAGAATCAATAAGTAAAAAAAATGTATATTATAAACATTTTATAATATAACATTTTTTTTCGTATTAAAAAAGCAAATAATTGATATATTGATTTGAATTTGGACATATCTAATAATTAACAATTCTTATAAAATAATTAAAACGTATATGCTAATGAAATACTATCAAACCGCAACGTAACATTCTATAAACAAATTAACATATATGCTAAAAATATGTCATAACATTAAAATTTGCATAATATTGGGATGAATACCGTACTTTTTCCGAGTAGTTTTAAATAAAATAACAGTATCAGCAACAGATAAATTTAGTTTTTTTTTTTAAATGACCGATTTTCGTTTAAAAACATTTGAGATCCCGAAAGTTCAGTTTTATGTTATTTATGATACATATGTTATTCAATAAAATAATGAATGATACTGATATATATAACGTATAATAACGTATAACCTTAATAATTTTATATCGAATTCACTCTAACAGTCCATTTTTTAATTGTATTGTAAGGTGTAAAAAAAAAGTAAAAGTTAGTTGTTAACCTTAACTGAAAATAGATTAAATTTAAGGTGGTATATTGCTAATCTTTTATTTGAATATAAGTAAATGGGTAAATCAAAGTCAAAGTTAAAAATAAAATATAATATAATTACATTATAATTTCAAGGATTGTACTTGTTCAAAATTCAAGGGAGAGACATCTCTAATTTGATTTTATTTTTATTTATACTCGTAATGATATGGGACATTGAGACGAAAAATGGATAATTGATTATATTTACACAACCCTTTCGTTACTATTTTGTCAAACATTTTCGTTTTATGTATATAACGATATAAAGTTGTTGTCGCTTACTTCATTTTTCTATTCGCGTAAAATAAGATCTCCTGTCGCATGTCTTCCATAATTCAAACCTATATTTGTTTCTTAAATCAGTCGTTGCAACGCTGTTGACACGAGGGGTTTACGAAAAAAAATTGAAAGCGCTTTATTATTATATCATAGTTGAAAGAACTATAGTACATTCTTCACAATCATTTGTAAAATATGGTCTACGAGAAAAAAGAAACACAACAATAAGGATGTTTGTAGATTAAAAAAAAATAACAGAAAAAAAGATCGCTTATTATAAGGGCCGTGCAGGGAGCGCGCGGGTGAAATCTAAAATGCTGGTTGGCAATCTAAAAGTAGGAAAGAATATATTATTCAATCGAAAATAATCGTGAATGATAAGAAGCATTCCTACGTGTAGACGGCATTTATAGTATCAACACGTGGTCCCATACAGACATCCGTCATTTCTGCGTAGGTGTCAGATAACCACAGCGCCACGATGCGAAATCAGTAGGGCTATCGCATTATCGGTGTCTACGCAATTCATTTGAAGATATCACGTTTTTTTACTTAATTTACTCGCTTCCTATCAGAATACACTTTAACATTATAACCGAAGTAATTTCCTTAAAATGAAACAACTGTAAATAAAATCGTTTTGATATAATTAAAAAAAGCCATTACATTTTTACAATTAGTGCCAACCCTTTCGTTCGACCACGCAGTGGAAGTTTGACAAACACGATACTCTAAAACAAAGTGCAATCTAGCCTGAATGTGTGATACTTTGGAATATATAATATAGGTATTTTGTTAAGAAGTACAATTCCTGTATGTTATGTTTCTTTATGATAAAAATTTACTGACCAAATTAAATTATCTACTCTATCATAAGCGTTGTTTTAAATTCCTCAATAGCACAATATTCGTTCAGAAGGAAATCTCAATATAGATAATTAATCATTGTCATATAATATTTCATCCTTTATAACCTTGCCCTATATAATTTTGTCCTCGAGATAAAGACGTTAGATTAAGTAAATCACTGTTTTAATGACATGTTGCTATAAATCATTTAATTAATTAATTTTAGAAAATTAGTATTACCAGTAGCAAAACAATCATATTAATATTAATAATTAGTGTCAGCAATAACATTGAGATTGTTACTAACAAATTAATAAATCATTTAATTAATTATTTTATAAGTCTACGCGTGCTGGCTCT
This sequence comes from Nymphalis io, assembly GCF_905147045.1. Classification (NCBI taxonomy): domain Eukaryota; kingdom Metazoa; phylum Arthropoda; class Insecta; order Lepidoptera; family Nymphalidae; genus Nymphalis; species Nymphalis io. Next base: position 4,765,683 of record NC_065903.1, read on the forward strand.
CGATATCACCTCCTAACTGTGACATCAATTCCATCGCGCACAAAGAAATTTGGCAACTCCTTTCTTTGTCGCACTTCCAAGTTCAATTCTTTACCAGCTTACGTTTTCCCCTCCTCTTACAACACGGGTTCCTTCATACGAGGCGTGAAGAGGCATCTTGTGGCTAGGGCGGAATTTTCTTCCCGACTGTACTGGCCGTCGTCGCGTTTGGACTCTACTACCACTTACCATCAGGTGGAGTGGAGTCATTTGCCCTCCAAGCAAATATATTTATTTTAGAACAGAACGGTAATTCCAAACTTAAATAAATTCAACTTACAGTATAATTCATTCCTTCTGTATGACTGTCAGCTTAGCTAAATTTTGCTTACCTGTCTCATATATAAGTAAATTTTATATATTTTTATTAATATTTTTCGGATACATTTTTAAATAATTTGAATTTTATGGATTCTTTTATTTATTTGCTTAAAACTCGTACAAGTGGTAGTCATACATTTATATGATTATGATTATACATTTACATGATAATTTCTTCTATCCTATAGTAAAAAAAATAAACTCTTCCGGATAGAAGAATTAATTTTTTTAGCAATAAGAGTTTTTCAGCCTTTTTTTAAGCCTTTTTTTAAGCCTTTTTCAGTTAATAAATTACATTTGTACTGCAATGTATCTAAATTTACACAAACCAAGTTCATTGTCGGCATTTTTTTATTTCTGAATTACAGATTAACATATTTTTTCCAAAAAAAGAGGATGCCTTTGGCTTATAGTGGGATATTTACACGCCGTTAACTTTACAAATTTAGCCTGAACAAAACATTCGCTTCGAAACGATAACAAGCATAGATAACGGTACAGCAATATTTATGAGTAAACCTAGATTTTAACGACACACATACTAAAAATAAATAAAATACATTGTACTTTAATCGATGATATAATATTTTTATGTACATGTTTTATACATATAAAATATTATACATGTAAATGTAATTATACATGTAAAATTGATTTACAATGACAATAATTGACATGAAAGAAGCGTATTAAAGAGTTTGAAGAGAGAACACAATATTGGTATTATTAAACTTTTCGTGGGTTTGTATACAGTTAATACCTCACTAGTTCTTTCCAAACTACATTACTATGGTTTCATATCGAGGTTATCAAATATTTTGATGGTTACTTGAGGCATCGAAGATACGCAGTTGAAATAAAAAATGGCTTTTGTTCAGGCTATTTCAGAATATAGGCCAGTTGTTTGTAGTTTTACTACTATGGCGATCTTGCTCCACTTTATCATAAATGTTGTCGACTATATCCGTAACAGGTCGATTAGAACAAGTTTCATCTTTGACATAAAAATTCTGAGACTGAAAACGTTTGAAATAGTCTTGTACTCATACGACACTGCGTTAAGTCCATACATGTCCCGACTAATGTCTGAAATGTCTACACCTAATTTGAAGGGACTTTCACTGGCGGGTAGTTGATGTAATAAGGCGTACCACTAACTACTTTTATTGTAGAATCATGATTATTCCGTGCAAAAAAATTACAACCCATGAAATTCAAAATCCATGCGGGTTGATGCGAAATACAAAACAAAACAAATATTTATGATCTTGTCGTCGATATTTAATTTTATACACAATGTTTGGCATTTTAAAGGTTATTTAAAAATATAATTTATTTTTAAACGCGGAAGGCTAAATATGTAACCACCTTTAATATCATGTTCAAAAGTAATTTCATTTATATTATATACCAACAGCCTGCCCCGACTTCGTCCTGGTTAAAAAAAAATCTCGGTTAGAACTAAATTTTTAATTACTGGTGGTAGAGCTTTGTGCAAGCTCGTCTGGGTAGGTACCACCCACTCATCAGATATTCTACCGCAAAACAGCAGTACTTGGTATTGTTGTGTTCCGGTTTGAAGGGTGAGTGAGCCAGTGTAATTGCAGGCACAAGGGACATAACATCTTAGTTCCCAAGGTTGGTGGCGCATTGGTGATGTAAGCGATGGTTAACATTTCTTACAATGCCAATGTCTAAGGGCGTTTGGTGACCACTTACCATCAGGTGGCCCATATGCTCGTCCGCCTTCCTATTCTATAAAAAAAAAAAATCGTACATTTGTTCCAAATAATAAGTCAGACCTCTTAAAAATATGGCCAGTGTTTTCGTTTATTTTTAATATTTTTATAGGTAGGCAGGTTGGAGGCAGATGGGGCATCTGATGATAATTGGTCAGAATCGCCCATAGACATTGGTGCTGTAAGAAATATTAATCATTCCTTACATCGCCAATTCGCCAACATTGGGATGTTAAACCCCTTGTTTCGCAGCCAAGCAAGTCAACTAAAATCAAATAAATATAACAACACCGTCAATATGATCGTATAATAGTATAATTTTTTTATTTTTCAACGATCATAATAAAAAATGAATGATGAAAAAAATTGGTTTTTTGTAAATGCTGTGATCCGTATTCGTGATATTTCAAGGTTAGCTTTAATCATACTTTATTATAAGACTATTGACTTCATGTGAATTGCATTATTAAAAAATATTTAAAGCCAGTGCAAGTTTGTATTTAAGAAACAAGAAGTATATCCAGAAAAAATGTATATATGATTTTCAAAATTTAATTACATATTAATACGAATTTCGTCCAGTGAATTAAAGTTTTAAAAAAAAATCACTAAATCTGTGCTTTATGTTTGAAAATTATGTGCGAAATCATCTTGAAAATTATATAAATTTATGAAGTATTCATCCATTAGGCTTTGCAGAGCCTGATGATGCATCATCACAGATTATTTTATTTGGTGCTAGGGTTATGTGCAAGCCCGTCTTGATAGGTATCATGCCCAATCTTCATATATTCTACCGCTAAACAGAAATTACTTAGTATTGTTGTGTTTCGGTTTTTATGGTGAGTGAGCCAGCGTAACAGGCACTAGGAATTTAACATTTTAGTTTCTAAGGTTGCTGGCGCATTGGCGATGGAACGGGTAGTATTTCTTACGGAGCCAATGTCTATGGGCGGTGGTGACCCGTTATCATCAGGTGGCATTGCAAGTCCTAGTTGCCTACCTATCCTATATACCTATATTGATGGTTCTTATTGAGTCCATTTAATTCATTATGACTAAAATAATACGATATATATAACAAATATTTTTCTGGCTGATTTTCAGCTTAACAATTTTTTTTAATTTCATAGAATTAAGGATTATTTATTGAAACAATTGCAAATGTCAAAAGCATAATTTGTGGCTCTTTTAAATTCATATGATTTTTGTGATACCATAAAATAACATAAACATAAAAACATTTAACAGAAAATTTAAATAGAATAAAACAAAAAGTTTTTATTTAAAGAGGATTTACATGCTTTTAAACAGCAACGAAACATAACAAAAACTGAAATAGTTTTAAAATATGTTTTTAAAAGTAATAAATACACCGAAGCAGTCTTGATATTTTTTTTTGTTTTCATTCTAGGCTAAAACAAATATCATTTATCTAATTTTATTTAACCGTAACCTTAAAAATCTGGTATCTTAATCTTATAGCCTTTGAATTCAATGAGATTATTAATAAAGTGGATGTTAAGTATATAATAAAATCAAGTTATTGGTGCCCTGACGGTTAGCCCGCTTTCATTCTTAAGGGGGTTCAAGATAAAGAGAAAGTGCATAGCGTCAACGATTCCTCCCCGATAAATTATTTCCCGGATGTAATCTTAGTATACCTGCATCAAATATAACAACCAGACTTGAATTTTTATTTATATTATACTTATTTCACAAAATATTAATAACGTAAGACTAATAGGAAATAATTAAACAACAATTGGTGCGCAAAGGCGGTCTTAGCGCTTATAGTAACCTCTCACAGGCAACCTTTGGTGAAAAAAGTTTTGTAAGAGAAAAGGTATGTGCATTTAAATATAAAACGGAGATACTAAATATTTTATGCGAACGATTATTAGAGTATAATAATAAACTACACATATCTACATCCCACTAAACACATATAATAATACATACATATAATAATACATACATATATATATATATATATATATATATATATATATATATATATATAATTATAATATATGTATATATATATATACATATATTATAATTATAGAGTAAAAATTATATATAGATAATTATAAGCTACATACTATTTGATACATACATACTTTATTTAGATATAGACAAATAATAGCTTTTCATCTTTGATTTGAGATACACAAAGATATAATGATATTGCTAAAAATAATTAAAATTAATAAATGCTTATACAATATTTCATCTTTATATAATTGCTTCTAAATAACCCCAAGGTCAAATATTTTTAAAACGTGCATGACTCGTAAGATTAAAAATAAAACATAAATAAAAAACATAATGAATTCGATTGGCACATTTCAGTTAATTATAAATAAACCTGGTCCGGGCTTGAAATAATTATGTTTATAGGTAGTTAGGACTGAATATGTAAATGTAGCTCCTTCCATCAACAATATTACCAATTATGTATAAATAACAATTACATATTAAAATTTAAAGAAGACGAAGACGTCTAATAATTTATTTATTTTAAAATACTAAAATTTCGTAATACTGTACAAGAATAATATTAAATGTAATTATATACATATTTTATTATTGATGTACATATATCTATTGTAAACATTTATAAAACTGAGGGAGTTCAGCCCGAGCATAAGTCACAAATCGACCAAGGCTCAGTGTAACTGGATTTTTGGTCTGTGATGTTTTTTTTATTACTACCATAATTTTTCAAATGTCAAAACAAAAACAGAACGTATTGTTCTTAAAAGCCAGGTTAAAAAATTCTATAAAATTGTATTTGTTAATTACAAGAATAATTAAAATTTATAATAACTATCAAATAGATCTTTCTAGGCAAGAGAAATAATCTCTAAAATATGAAAAAGAACCAAATAATAATTATGCAGAAGAAACAACCGACACATACGCCATCTGGGTATCTGAAAACATAATCATTAGAATTTTACGTGAAAGAAATTTATATTTGATAGAGTCGGGTACGGCGCTACGAACAAAGCAAGCTTTGAGCAAAGGAGCGAAGAAACTGAGTATTCTGCTAATTAATATTACCGTACATTGCAAATTGTACTAGTTATTTGCGAGTTATCAGAAAATATTTACATAAACACGTGCGAAAAAAACTCGCGAGGCGTGCGCAATGATTTATGTATTAGTACACAGAGCAAGAGATCGCTGTTTCGATAATTATTATATAATATTGTTTTTTTTTTTTTGGGAGTTTATGCGCTAAAATAGTTTAATTAGGGAGATAATTTATGAAAACTACTTAAATAAAATAGAAGTCAGGTTAGCTAGTTATTAAGAAAAGATAAGGAAAATCCTCGTACTTAAAATAGATAAAATTTATGTTCTATTAATTTAAATAACTTCCACGTTAAGGAACAAGTCTTTTATTTTTACATTTCCTTAAGCAGCGTTAACTTATTATTAAAAAACAAAGCTTACTTTACATTTGTGTTTGATAATTACAGTTAAAAATTAAAAGTAAACTTTAGTAAGTAAGTAGTAAGATATCATCGTTTCTAAATTATGTGCAAACAAAAGAATGCCACAACAAAAAAGTGTTAAAATATTTATTTTAAAATTATTATTAACATAATATTTACAATAAAATATTCATTTTATAACCTTTTTTATTTTCCTTGTTGCGCTGACTGGATAAAAAATTATTGTTTAAACTATATTCACTTGGTGGTAGGGGTCTGTGCAGGTCCGTCTGATATTCTAACGCTAAACACCCATCAGATATTCTACCGCTAAGCAGCAATACTTAATATAGTTGCGTTTCGGTTTGAAGGGTGAGTGAGCCAGTGTAACTACAGGCACAAGGGACATAACATTTATACACACACATACATACAACATAAGGAATGATTATTATTTCTTACCTCGCTAATGGTGGCCCATTTGCTCGTCCGCCTATCTATAACATAAAAAAAAAATTATTTCACCTCAATAGTCAAAAATTAATTGTTGTTTTACATATTTACTACAGAACTACGTTTCATTTTGCTTTAATTTCATCAAAAGCTAAAATTATTAGTTTTGTATATTATTTTTGTAAATTGTACTGCATCGGAACTTTGGAAGTTAAATTTAAGTAGATATAATATGTGCTTCAGTGGAATGTTGTATAATTATAAACAAAGATATATTAATCATGAACCGATTATTATTAATGATTATTAGTAAATCGCAAAGAATATGTAAATATAATGTTTGTTTATTTTACTCCTTCTCTAGGAATGAGCTATACGCGACATCCCTCTAATTGGTAACTGTGATAAGTTGCAGTTCAAATAAACTAACTTGACGGACAATCTAACTATCACATTTGCAATAGCAAAAAGTGCTGAAACCATGTCCGCGCTCCAGTCACTATGAAAAAACCGGTTACGCATTGTCAAGCTAATTACATTGTTTAGGAGAAAGTATCTTACAATTATAAATCCTCAAAGCCGAGATGGCCCAGTGGTAAGAACATGTGAATCTTAACCGATGATCGTGGGTTCAAACCCGGGCAAGCACCACTGAATTTTCATGTGCTTAATTTGTGATTATAATTCATCTCGTGCTTTACGGTGAAGGAAAACATCGTGAGGAAACCTGCATGTGTCTAATTTCACTGAAATTCTGCCACATGTGTATTCCACCAACCCGCATTGGAGCAGCGTGGTGGAATAAGCTCCAAACCTTCTCCTCAAAAAGAGGAGAGGAGGCCTTTAGCCCAGCAGTGGGACATTCACAGGCTGTTACGGAAATACGGATAAATCCTCATCCAGACTCGTGAGTAACAAATCCAGACTTTGTGAGTAACAAATCTAAAAAAATAACAAAAGTGTTTTGTTACCTATGTTTTATTAATAGGATATCTTATTCACAATTTATTATTAGGTCCTTACATATGAAATTAGCGTTTTGTCGTACTGACCATTTTGATCTGAAATATTTCCTCTTTGGTTAAGAATTCCAAATTCAAATTTATAAATTCATTTAGCTGGTACATTTGAGTTTTGAAAACAGTCATTCATTTGTTTTTTCCTCATTATTTTTCTTTGGCGTCGCTTATTACCGTACAATGGAAAACATGAAATATCGGTATATTTACGAATACGAGTTCTACCGTGGTACAAGTGCTGCAGAAACACCTCGGAGGATTAATGATGTGTACGGCGCTGGTGTTGCAAAAGAAAACACGGTACGTTTTTGGTTTCAACGTTTTCGCTCTGGAAATTTCGACCTTCAGAACCAACCCCGTGAACGGCCGGAGACCAAAGTGGAAAATGAAGAATTAAAGGCTATTGTGGAAGCGGATCCATCACAAAGCACTTCAGAGATAGCTGCAGGCTTCGGGGTAAGTATTAAAACTATATTAATCCACTTGAAGAAAATCGGGAAAGTAAAAGAAACTTGAACGATGGGTACCTCATGAATTGAGTGAATCGAACTTGCAACCACGCGTCGACTGCTGTGTTACTTTGCTCAACCGACACAATAATGAAAGGATTTTAAATCTAATCATTACTTGTGATGAAAAGTGGATACTGTATGATAATCGCAAGCGCTCGTCGCAATGGCTGAACCAAGACCCAGCCAAATCCTGCCCTAAACGAAAATTAAGTCAGAAAAAGTTACTTGTGAGAGTTTGGTGGACTAGCGCCGGTGTCGTTCACTACAGCTTTCTAAAATCTGGCCAAACGATTACGGCAGATATCTATTGTCAGCAACTGCAAACCATGAAGGAAGAACTAGCTGCTAAACCGAGATTGGTCAATCGCTCTAGGCCACTGCTGCTTCACGACAATGCAAGACCACACACTGCACAACAAACAACCACTAAGTTAGATGAGCTACAATTGGAATATCTGCGACATCTACCGTACTCCCCGGACCTTGCTCGAACAGATTACCATTTTTTCCGGAATTTGGACAACTTCTTACAAGGAAAAAAATTCAACTCCCATACGGCATTCCAAATCGCCTTCAAAGAGTTTATTGATTCTTGACTCCATGGTTTTTTTAGTAAATGGATCAATGAACTACCTATGAGATGGCAAAAGATAACAACGGTTCATACTTTAATTAAATATATTATACAAAAAAAAATTGACTTTATATTCCTACCGATCAAAACGCCAATTTCATATGTAAGAACCTAATATTTTTATTTTTTTAAACTTCGTATTTGTAAACAATTTGAAACATTAATCGCTTTATATAAACGTTACATTCCTCAAAATAATTTTTACGCTTTTGTTTTATATATTTAATATGAATAATATGAATTTTCATTTATTTAAACATTAAGAGGTGGGAGGATTAGTACAAACGATGTGCAAGTAAGTCGTTGCGTGTAGACGAATCATTATAGAAGTATGTAAAACGAACGAAACAAAAAAGCATTTTCGCCTAACCATAATTACCAACTCAAAAAAGATGAAACATGTTTAAATAACTATGTACCTACTGGTTTTTAAGTTAAAACTTTAGGTTTACGTTAGTAACTTTTTTTTTTTTGGGAAACAAACAATTTTAAAAACACTGAAATATAAAACAAAAATCACAAATCAATCAAGTTTCCACTTATAGCCAATACACAAAAAAATTAACAAATTGAATTAATTAAATTAAAATTGAAAGTAAAACAAAAATAAAAACTGCAAATACATTATCACTTTAGGTAAAAGAGTTAAAAACAATTAGCATTTTAAGATATCACGAACTGCTCTTTTATAAACACCAATTTTTGGGCAAAAAATATCTAAGTTTTGGAGGTTATTATTATAATTTAGGCATGAACGGTACAAAAACACATTCTTTGTAAATTTATTTTTACATGAGGGTACAAAGAACAAAGAATTATTTCTAGCACTAAGACGAGGACATTTAAATAATATGTTACTTAGAAGATATTTAGAGTCAACCATGTTATTAATTATTTTATACAAATATATTTGGTCTCTTAATTGTCTACGCACAGTTAATGGGACTATTCTAGAGATATCTTTGTTATCAGATAAACCAGCTCTAAATCGCAAATTTTTTAAGAACTTATTTTGTAATCCTTCTATTTTATCTACGTAGATGTTATAATTGGGATTCCAAACTGTGGAACAATATTCAAGTATGGACCTAACATATGCGTTGAATAAAAGAATAAGGGTGGAGCAATGTGTAAATTCTTTACTCAATCTTAAGATGAACCCAAGCATACGATAAGCCTTAGAAGTAATATACTCGATATGACAAGTAAACGATAACTTGTCTAAAAATACACCCAGATCCCTAACCTCTGATATTCTGGCTAATAATGTATCCTGCAGTGAGTAATTATATACTATAGGTTTCTTTTTCCTTGTGAACGTTATTATGTTACATTTTTTTATATTTAGATATGAGATTTTTAACGCAATAGTTGCTTAAGTTATTAAGGTCAGATTGAAGTGATACACAGTCTTGAGTCGAGTTTATAGTTTTAAAAATTTTCATGTCATCCGCATAGAGTAAAATATTGCAATTAGAAATGATTTGGGTATTTTGGGTAATTAATAAAAATATTGAATAATAAAGGCCTAAGATGAGACCCTTGTGGTACACCTGACGTGACGGGCACAAATGATGAACTAAACCCTTTAACAGCAACAGCTTGACTGCGGTCTCTTAAATATGATTCAAGCCAGCGAAGCAAATCACCGTGTATACCTAATAAATGAAGTTTTCTGATTAATAAGGAATGTGAAATCTTATCAAACGCTTTTGAGTAGTCCGTGTACACTACATCCACCTGACCACCACCATCCAACACAGCTACAAGTTGATGAGTAAATTCACATGAATTAGATTCAGTCGACCTACCATCAATAAACCCATGTTGTTAGTCAATAATAACCGGTCTTAAAATAGGGTATAAATGGTCATAAACAATTTTCTCGAACAACTTAGCAATAGTATTCAATTTAGAGATAGGCCTTTAATTTTGTATATTATGTTTATCACCAGACTTATGAATGGGTACCACATACGATTGTTTCCACACTTTAGGAATTCTTCCACTACGAAGAGATATGTTAAATAGCATGCAAAGGGGTAGTGCTAAGCTATTATAGCAGGATTTCAAAAAAATCGGAGGGATTTTATCAGGACCACTACATTTGCTAATGTCAATGTTTCTCAAATATTTCCTAACTAGATCAACAGATACATCAATTGTACCTATAGACACAGACACAGAACTTAAAGAATGGTCCAAAGGCAATGAAGATACATTGCTAGTATCTGGTTCGAAAGCAGACTGAAAGTGAGTGTTGAAGAGTCCGATGATTGAATGGTATTATAAAACATCAAATCAGGTATATCAGATGTAGCATTCTTGGATTTTACGAAAGACCAGAAGATCTTACTGTTACGTTTAATGTTATTTTCAGCATTTCTAATATATCTATTGTAACAGTCTAGCTGCACACGTTTTTGGCGATCACGAAGATAGTCAAATTGATCATAGTCACTCGATCTCTCATATATTTTCCACTTTTTATGAAACTTCAGTTTTTCATTGATAATTTTTATTAAAGCTTTGGAATACCATGGAGGATAGCGTGTATTAAAAGATTTCTTTTTTGGAACATATTTTCTAATTATGTTGTTAATAACCTCATAAAAATAGTCAAGGGATACATCTATGTCATTATCATCAATTAAGTCAGTCCAATCTACCTGAGATAATTCTGAGTTTATTGCATCATAATCTGCAATCCGAAAGTTAGGTATAAATCGCACTGGCGACCGCAGTGAAGGACTCCATGATATTTTAGGATGAATAACCAAAGCTGGGTGATGAGAATCTTCAAAGACCAAAGGTTCATTACATCGATTCACGCTGCAAGTAACTCCACTGATGACTAGATCAAGAAATCATTCATTTATATTTGATACAGTATTGAATTGATTAAATTTTGTAAATTGAAGAAAACAGTACAATGACTGGACTAATACATCGTTACTAATCATTAAATTTTTGGTATAAGAGCTACTAGAGCTCCATCCAGCCGAACTGATGTTAAAATCACCTAAAATTAAAAAGCAGTCATCAGGTTTATTTACGTGGCAATTTGAAACGGTCTCAAAAAAATCATTAAGACAATCTAACTGATTACGACAGTGAGGAAAATAACAACAGAACAGATGCAGACCCCTATAACTTGGCTGTTTATTTAATTCTATAGAAAGCATTAAAACGTCAGCGACAGCACTCGGGAATTGGTAATTTTTCGTTTCTTTAACCATCAAACCGCGTTTAACTGCTATAAGCACACCGCCTCCAAATCGATCACCTCTTGAGATATAATCACGGTCACATCTATATACATTGTAACGGCAATCAAATAACTCAGCATCGAAGATACCTGGAGCGAGCCAGGTTTCACTCAAACATATAACATCATAGTCATTAATTAATAAGTTTCTGAAAAATGTATTAGTTTTTGTTCGAAGACCTCGAACATTCTGATAATATATAGAAAGATTAGATGAATCCACAACTGATGGTAACCAATTTGACACATTTATTGATACGGTTATGGAATGAGTGGTTATTCTGATAAAATAATATACCATAACGAATTTTTATATGAAAAAACAAACATATGTACCAAATTACAAATAAAGATAATAATCTTAATACACTATTGGAAAATAATTTCTCAAAAAATTTAAAAACATTGTAAATTATTATATAGAAAATCAAATTATTTAATGTTAACTGTATATAACAAATTGTTAAAGTTGTACCCAAGCATGTAACATTTAGAATTATTAATACAATTAAATAAAACAAAAGAATCAGATAGAAAATTATCGAGTAGTAAGCGAGCAACAGAAGCGAAAAAATTCTTACTTTATTTTGTTTAAATCAGTCTCATTCGATATATGTATAATGGGACTAGTATCCGTGCGACGAACCATAATATCTTTATCTGTAATAATAGGAAAACGAGTAGAAACCTACGTATATTTATGTCTTTGGCATTAAACTTACCTTGAATTATACTATCGGCACGGAACTTAACTTTTGTTTCCATCGACATATTTTATCTTCATAACTATTAATTATTTTGACTAATATTACAAATGCGAAAGCGTGAAAACTTGTTTGTTTTCTTATTAGGCTTTCACGTCGTAACTACTCAATCGGTTGTAATGAAATTTTGCATACAAGCTACAAACGAGATTGGATATCTAATACTAGCCCCATATGCGAGCGAAACCGCTGGTTGTAACTAATATTACAATAATTATTGGACGTCAGCGTTGACACTCCAAACTATAAAAATTTACAAACACTGTTGCTCGTAAAAATCTTAATTAAATAAAGTATATATTGTTTTTAATAAAGGTATCATGTAGGTATGCTAATTTCCATATACTTACTAATTCAATTTCTCTATCATTTATATTAATTATGCACAAAAAAATATTTGTTGTATTAACACTCATGCTAGTATCTGTGCAGAAATATTATATTTCTTATTATCAAATTGCCATCTAAAAGATCAATGACTATCGGTATTGATTTTAAGCTAAAAACAATGAGATATTTCTAATAATATGTAATAATTCACTTAAGACGAGAATAGTACTGTCTGTAATTTTTAATATATGACTAAGAAACAATGTAATATGATAGATTCAAGTTATATGTATTCAATAGTGGTAAAGTAAAAGTGGCGAGTTTTACTAATGTGATATTCTACTAAAGGATTTTAATGCCACAACGGATATTCTCAACGAAGGCTTACCAAGTGCGCATGAGATACTATGGTGTACAAAAATGTGTGCAAACACAGATGTACTTTATTTGTTAGCTCTCATAAACCGATGGGACAAAAACACGACCGGAGAGTGTTCAGGTGCAGGATCTGTTAGGTTTCAAGCTTTTTTTTTTTATAGAATAGGAAGGTGGACGAGCATATGGGCCACCTGATGGTAAGTGGTCACCAAACGCCCTTAGACATTGGCATTGTAAGAAATGTCAACCATCGCTTATAGCCAATGCGCCACCAACCTTGGGAACTAAGATTTTATGTCCCTTGTGCATGTAATTACACTGGCTCACTCACCCTTCAAACCGGAACACAACAATATCAAGTGTTCGGGGCTGCTAGTGCTATTGAATTATTTCTTATAAGTTAAAACTCAATTACATTTTCTATTCTATTCTTTTAATTGGCCTAGGTCAGACTATGAAACCAAAACCCGATTATGTATACGAGATATATACGAGACCTTGTTGGTCTCGTGAATTATTTAAATAAAATCAATTATATATACGAGCAATCATTGTAATTGGTTACTAGGTAATAGCTATAAATAATATAAAAAAAAACTGAAAACAAAAATTAAAATTTTAGTTGCTTAAAAATAATAAATTACCTATTGAAATTGCTTATTTGAACTTTGAAGCGGATGGCCTGAATGCCGAAGCGCAGGGTCGTGCATTCTGGAGAAAAAGGTTTCTATAATATAATATTTCTTAAATGAGTAAACCACCTAATTATGTATGAGTGGTTCTTCGAAATCATTTGCATCTCCTTCCTCCTCCTTCAAATGAATTGAAACCGATATCGTTTGACCACAATCATACCCAAAGGTAAATACTGATATTGATGGAAAGAGCTTGCATAAAATAAATCCACTGTGTTTCTTTTGCCGATTCTTAACAGGTCTGATGTGTTTATTTCCGAACCGGTGGTAGATTTATGTCAAAGAATAATGAAGTGTAACGCTTCTATATTGAATTAAGATATTTGACTTTGACTTTGAAATACCTCAGAATGCTTAGGATAGACAGACATCGAAAATTCATTGCACACATTAGCTGTGCGCATGAGAAATCAAGACGCAAAACGTATCATAAAATCTACAATCGAATCGAAATTTATGTAATCCTTTTGTTTCCTTGAAAAATAAATAATTATGCAAGATAGAATTGGCAGTCACAATAAAGTGAGCATGAGGTCTTTGTCAGTTAACGCAATGACAATTAAGATGCAAATAGTGTATAGTTAGATGCAAATAGTGTATAGTTAAATGAACAGGTGTATTAAATTGTAGTAATGTGTGTATTTAGTGTATTATACACTAAAGATAAGACAGGATCTGTACCTACTTTATATAAAAGTAAGGAACAATTTGATTATATGATAGTAAGCCAAGTAAACTTGGCGACTGTTGATACTAATGATTGATGAGTCTTTAAACTTAAATTATTTTTATAATATTACTTGTTCCCACCCGTGTGTTAGTGGGGAGGGGTGTAAGGCATGTCTATGGTGTATGCAAAATTTAATTATTGAACGGTTAAGTAGTTAAGACGAGAAAGCATAACAAACAAATTCACTTTCACATTTATAATATTAATAGGAATGACTCCAATACCTTCCTCCAATACCAGGAAGAATCCTGCGGATATTTCAGGGTCATTTAAATAAAATAACAACTTTTTTCTTTTGAAATCTTTATAATTATAAACTTTATTATTTTTATATTATATTAACTATATATTTAATGAGTTCGCTATTTAAAATATATATATTATTTAATTCATAAATAAATTAAAAAAAAGATATTAGAATAGGTATTGTTTTATTTCACAAATAAAATATTATTTATCAATTGCAAAAAAATTCAGAAACGTATACTAGAACATAGATTCTCATGGGGTTAACACATTGAATACATCTTTTTATTGTTTAATGCTTTTAACTATTTTGAAAAAAAAAAAAAAAAAAAAAAAAAAAAAAAAAAAAAAAAAAAAAAAAAAAAAGCCAAGATGGCCCTGTGGTAAGAACGCGTGAATCTTAACCGATGATCGTGGGTTCAAACCCGGACAAGCACCACTGAATTTTCATGTGCTTAATTTGTGATTATAATTCATCTCGTGCTTTACGGTGAAGGAAAACATCGTGAGGAAACCTGCATGTGTCTAATTTCACTGAAATTCTGCCACATGTGAATTCTACCAACCCGCATTGGAGCAGCGTGGTGGAATAAGCTCCAAACCTTCTCCTCAAAAAGAGGAGAGGAGGCCTTTAGCCCAGCAGTGGGACATTCACAGGCTGTTACGGATTACGGAACTATTTTGACATCTCAACAAAGGTTAGCTGAGGTAAGAAAAATGAAAATGACATCCGAGATGTAAATGTCGAATGGAATGTATGACATTTAATAAATTCCGTAACTTGTAGAAATAAACATCATAATCAAGTCTGAAGAATATAATTTTTTAAGTACAAGACTTAATATATTAAAAAAAAATTGATGACATATTATTATTTGTTCCTAGCCTAAATAAATATTGATTGTAAATTTAATCATTGTTAAAAAAATCAAGTTGTTTTTCTTCATCATTGTACTAAAAATAAGGTAATTACAGTTCTTACATTATATTTATATATTCTATTTATATATTAAAATTCGAATTATAATATTAATAGTAAATAAGCTTCATTTGTATTCAAATAGAAAAGGATAAACAATAGTTAGATGATCCGCGAACCGGCAATGACAGATGTCCTCTCTACGGAGTACGCACGATTTATAATAAAACATACTAAACTCATAAAAGTCGCTTACGCACGCACAGTAATGTCCTCATGCCTATGTGGCTAAGGTGCCAATTCTACTAACAAATTGTCACTTTATCGCAATCGAATCGTTGCCGTTTAACCGTTTTTCTACTCTACTAACACAACGATCCAGTTGGGATTCGGTGGAATTTGGATCGTAATAGTATCAAAAACGTACGATACGTTATAAACGAGTTACCCCAAATTAAAATTAAACTGAGGCTTATATTTGTGAGTAATTGAATCAAGAACGTATTCGCTTTTGCTAATTCACTGCCAACGGTTAACCTTCATATTTAAAGTTGTTAAATTCCTGGGGCTTGTAATAAATTTTAATTGCCTTTCGCCAAGGCACCGCGGTGAAAATGCGGTAACTATCTAAATTACCGCAAAAAACTATTACCAGTAATATTACTGGAAATTATATGTTTCTACCTCCTTAAAGAAAAGACTAGTAAAATAATATTTTTTTCGGTTAGATAGTGTCTGACCATATATACAAACACTGGGTTATCTCGCCTCTACATTTTAATTTTAAGAAATAACCTTTCCTTTTATTCAAAAATAAACATATGGCTCATGAGTTAAACAGAAGGAAGTAAGTACTAATTTAGTTTAACCTTAAGGTTAAAAAATAAAGGAATACTTTCGCACTTAAATATTACCGAAATTGCAGAAATCTTCGAGAAATTGGTTAAACAACGAAATAATTAAACTTTAATTTGACACAGTTATTTAAAAAACTTTGTGATAATGGAAACGGCATTGCATACAAAATACTTTATCCATCTTTGATACTATAAAGGTTAAGATTGACAAAGGAGAAGGTTGACAATTTGCCATTTAAGTAAACTTAAATATAAACAGCTCAATATTTCGATCGTTTTTCGTTTAATGACAGTTTTATCGCAATAAGCTAAAAGGTTTAGGGCACGGCCAAACAATTTTCCTGTTCTGGAAATTCCATTTTAATATTGACTCATACGGTCTCATTGTTTTTTAAACTATATAACAACAGCTATCATTCTTCAACTCAATAGAGATTTTATGATAGTATAAGTTTGGGCTTATTACATTAATCAATTTCAAATTACAGCGCCTTCACATTAATACTACATTTATTAGTTTATACGGGTTGATTGGGTTTACACGTTTAACTAAGAGTCTCAGAATTTAGATCACATAAATATATAAATAAGTTTTAGACCTCGAAGAATGGAATTATGAACATAAAGTATATAGAAACAGGACGGAATTTACACTTCGTGAGTAATGGATCTCCGAACGCAAATTGTTTTATTATAAGTAAGAGTGTTAAAATAACCGTGGTTAATTACCGTTAAACTTAATAACAGTAGGTGTTATGGCATAAATATCTACAGAGCAACTAAGTACTCAAAACTGACACATCAGACAACGGACGAGCGATTTGCAGGCTCTATTGTTTAATTATTTGCACTTTTTTTTTTTTTTTTTTATAGAATAGGAAGGCGGACGAGCATATGGGCCACCTGATGGTAAGTGGTCACCAAACGCCCTTAGACATTGGCCTTGCAAGAAATGTTACCATCGCTTACATCACCAATGCGCCACCAACCTTGGGAACTAAGATGTTATGTCCCTTGTGCCTGTAATTACACTGGCTCACTCACCCTTCAAACCGGAACACAACAATACCAAGTATTGCTGTTTTGCGGTAAAATATCTGATGAGAAGATCTCTATGTTAAGAACATTTTCATGATACCTATATATTTTTTTTACAAAAATTTGTACATAATAGGGAAAGATGGTAAGTCCCACCGACCATAGACATTGGCATTGTAAGAAATATTAAGTATTACAACGCCAATGCGCCACCAAGCTAGGACTACGATGTTATGTCCCTCGTGTTACACTGGCTCAGTCACCCTTCAAACCGGAACGCAACAATACTGCTGTTTTGCGGTAGAATATCTGATAAGTGAGTGTTACCTACCCAGACGAGCTAGCACAAGGTCCTACAACCAAGTAAAATAATTAGTACAATTTGAACGATACCGTTCATGTCTTATTAGTTCTTAAGTATGAATTCTCTATATTTTTCTATGACTTTCAGTTGCACCGAAGATTCACTGATTATTTTTAAAATTCAAATAACGCAAAGAAGTTAAATCATTGTACTCGAGACAATAACGTATTCAAAATAATTTTAATCTATTCACTCAGATTGACGTAACATATGAAATAAAAAGTAACAAAAAACAAACTACAGGAATTTTCTCATTTTATTAATACATAAATAATAAACACCTTAAGCGGTTCTATAACATGACTATCGTCTGCTATCTACGTCAGTCTTAATAAATACACTTCTCGTTTTTATGCATATACATTATGCAATTCAGTCGGTATATTGTCTATTACTTAAAATGGAAATCTTTTATCTTCATATTCTTTAATATATTACCCTATTCATATTTTCCGCAAAATTGTATCATATCAAAACCAAAATATTATTTATTCGAGTAGGATTTTGAAGCACTAATGAAATGTCAGATTAAAAATATAAACCTACAATTGGTTCGGAATGTATGAAATCATTCATATACAACACTAACAAATGAAGAAGAACAAAGCCAAATCGTTAGAACCGTTTCCTATTTACACGAAAGAAGAGATATAAGATAGAATACTTTTGTGATATTTGTTTCATGATAACAAGATTTTATGTTGGTAACTAACAAAGAGCACTATCTTGCTTCATGAAGAAATACTGCAATTAAATATTTTATTTATTATGTAAGTATCTATAGTATGTAAATGTATATATTTATAATGTGTATGTATATTATATTATTATATAATTATATATTTATGGAATATTTATTTATGTATCGTATATATACATATATATATTGTATCTATTTTTTTTGTACACCCCTACCATCCTATCTCTCTCCTCTACCAAAGGTTGCCTGGAAGAGATCGCTGTTTTAGCGATAAGGCCGCCTATTGTACATTTTTCTTTTCTTTGTTTTTGTTTCACTCCTATTATTTTTGTCTATATTGGTGTGCAATAAAGAGTATATAAATAAATAAATAAAGTTGATTTATTTCCGTTACGATTGTCGGGTTTTAGGATTTCTTATTATTCCGTCCAAATTGAATGCGTGCGAAGCCGCGAAGAACGACTAGTATTTAAATAAAACAACAGTAATGTATAACTATATTATTATTACTTTCAATATAAAGTGACCTATTATATTATTAAGTTCTATAACAATCCCTCCATTTCTTTCATGAACTGCATGTAAGCATCGTCTTTGCTCGGCTGCTTGGGTTGCTCCGAGGGTCTCGGCAGGGTTGTCTTGAGGTCCGGCTTCATCCGTTTGTCCTCCCGCTTCACGCGCAACGCGGACGGCACGAAGCGCGTCACGTCCGCCGATAGATTCCTGATCTGAGGTTTCGCACTTATTGTTGCTCCTGTAAATAGTAATATAATAACGTATAGTAACTGGAAAATGAAAAAGTAACAAAATCCTATTTATTTTTACTTATTTACATATACTTAAGCTTAAGTTCTTTATTTATTTATTATAATATCAACACCAACAAGAAGTACACTAATAAATAAAGTTGTCTTTAAAAATGACGTTAAACAAATCAAGTGTCTCCTAAATTAAAGGTGGTGCAAAATATATCAACATTTCGAGTTAACAAAAAAATAATAATTTTAAAAATCAAAATATTTATAACAAATAAAAAATTTTTTAAATTATTATAAAATTATCACTTGATTGGTATAAAATGAATAAAATGTAAATATCTGAGAACATTTAAAATTTTTGAATATTAATTATTTGATTAAAAGCAAACAAAAGTAAGAGGTACATTTATACATAAAGAAAAAGATGTTAAAAACAAAAATTTATACATTATTATTGAGGATAAAAGATTTATACCATTAATGTTTCGTATTATTATTTTTTGATAATAGTAGGTATTAATTTTTTTTATTTTCGAGTTACTTTGGACTTTGTAATTAAATTAATCTATAAAAAATTCCTATTCACTCCAATTAATGTTCTTGTGTTAAGAGCGGGGACGAGGACACAAGGAATCAGGTTTGAACACGCAACTTTCTCAACAAAAACCAACACGCATATCATTGAGCTATTGATGCGAAAGATATAAATACAATAATGTTTATTAGACCTTGAGCTGAATCTTTCTTCGATATAAGTTGCGGGGCCGCAGTCAGCACAGAGACGTGAGGCGGGGGCGGCGGCACCAGAGGACGAAGAAGGCGTGGTGGGGCACCCGGCGGAGGCCCAGGCGGGCGCAGGCCCCCGCGAGACGGGAGCCCGGGAGGAGGACCCGGTGGGGCCCCTGTAGGCATACCGGGCACGCCAGGCGCACCTAGAAAATTAGAATATGAATATTTTCCCTTTTAACAAGAAACCCACCAGCCACCATTCACAGATTATTAAACCTTTAAGCAATAATCAAGTATCGCTGGCTTCAATAGCGGGTACTGTATTTACATATCGTGGCACATCGATTGCGTTATATATAATCTTTAAAAAAAATGTTTATACCTGTAAGCCCAAGCGATCCCACGGGATGTGGACCGGGTGGGGGTCCAGCGGGCACTCCAGGGGGAACTCCGGGAGGTACACCAGGCGGAGCCCCAGGCGGAGCACCGGGCGGTCGCAACATGGGCGGCCGCATACCTTATAGGGAAAATATCATTTAATTTACATAAAAACAAAATATTTATGGCATAACTAATTTTAAGTTTAATTTGGGTTCGTACCAGGTGGTAACAACGGTGGCGGCATCTGCCTGATCTCAGCTCCAGGTGGTTCGAGTGAGAAGTCATGGTGGTTATGATGATGACCAGCGTGTGCTTCATTATCGCTGTCAGAGTCGCTGTCCCTTCCAGTTGATCGTTTAAGAGCAGTTAATCTATAAAATTAGTTAATCTTTTATTCATCGATACTTAAATTAAGGTCTTTTAAATATATTTTTATTAAGAAAAACAAACAGCATCACATATACCAATATTTCTCAGTCACATACAGAAGCCAGTAAAGTTTCTATACATAAAAAGGAATAATTCCATACATAGGAAGGAAATAATTAAAAACTACTAAAAGCGAAACACCGAATTACGAATTTTAAGATGCGCAATAATTATAAAAGGAAATAAAAACAATCGGTATCTTATAAAACAAACTAACATTGACTAGACTCTTTATATGCTACAACATACATATAAAAAACGTTTAATTTACTAAACTGATGAAATATAATAATTAAATTCATTAAAAAAACACTATTTGTGTTTTTTTTTTTCTTTTTTAATATATGAGTAAGCTCCATACCCTCTCCACAAAGAGGAGAAGCCTGAGCCAGCATTGGGACATTAACAGGCTGTTAAATTTTAAATTTGAAGCCTTTCGAATAACAATGAAATGTCAATTTAGCAAATTCATTAATCAAATATCTGTAGAATTACAAAAAGTAAAATATACACATACACAGATTAAATTAAAATAATTTAACTGTATACAAAGTCGAAAGAAGTGAAGATAGTTGAAAGAATATAAAGCTTTTGATTATCCTTTACGATTGCCTCAAGTATTTATCAACATGCAGATATAGTCAGCTGCCTCGTTGGTCTAGGGGCTATAGATCCAAACCCCGGATCGACCCGGATATAGAGTTCTATCGAGGCAGTAGAGTAGGCACTGTTTACACTCTCGTGTCTCGGAAAGCTAGTGAAGCTTTGTCCTTCGCCTGGAGTCTTTCCGGTCATGAGAGTTATATAATACAGTGCACTTGTGTTTTCATACTTACTTGTGCACTATAATTTGTCCTGCGCATATGACTCGTCTCCTTTGAGAATGGCAGCCGAGGCCGAAATCAGTCAGGAAAAATTAAATCAATCATAATAATCAAATCAGCTACAGTACAGCTCATCAAAGAGTATTAGTATTAATAATGACGACAAATATTATTAGCTATTGAACAGCTGATTGACAATAATAAGTTATCTATAAGCTTTGGTATATTAAAGTTAATGTTGTCATTAATTAGTATATAAATGTGACGATCTTGATAGATTAGGCTTTGCAAAACATAAATTTGTCGAACTAACTAACTCAAGCTAATATGTAGATATTTACATATAGCCCATTCCAAACACAAGAGTCCAAAGACAAATAAACAACTTTGACATTGAATACTTTTTAACTTTGATATCGCGTCATATCATTGGTCGAGTATTTTAATAATCTATGACACGATATAATAGAGCTAATATTAAAT
This sequence comes from Nymphalis io, assembly GCF_905147045.1. Lineage (NCBI taxonomy): Eukaryota > Metazoa > Arthropoda > Insecta > Lepidoptera > Nymphalidae > Nymphalis > Nymphalis io. Next base: position 4,787,739 of record NC_065903.1, read on the forward strand.
CACATGGAATATGAAAATTTAATGTTTGCTTATATCTACTCATTCTTCGATTGGAATAGTCTATATAATGGGTTTAAAGTTACACAAAATTCATGAATATCGTTGAACGTCTAACATAGTATAACCACAAGAGGTTATTGTATTAATAGTATTTGATAAAATATATATTAAAAAAAAAATCTTATTTTAGTACATTGTCACATTTTCAAATTTATACACACCTTGCATTTAAATCAGCTGCTCTGTCTCTTTCCCTCTTTCTATGCACTTCCTCCATTTCCTTCATAAAATCATCTATGTTCTGCCCAGAGAGAGCCAACATACGCTGTTGCAATGACGTTGGCTTTGGCGCTTGGGTTGATTGGGCCAATGGTGGGGATGGTGCACGATCATCCTCCATAGCTTCACCATCAAGGTCTTCTAACATTTGTGCTTGTTGTGGTACCTGTAAATAAATGTATTTCATTATTAGCAAAGAATAATAATATAACACAATAACACCACCCTTGGTGGTAGAGCTTTGTGCAGGTATGTCTGGAAAGGTATCATCCAGTGTTTACATATCTAAACAGCAATACTTAGTATTGTTGCATACAGGCACAGGGGATATTATGTTCAGACATAACATCTTAACAGTTAATATTTTTTTAAGCAGTGGTTACCACTTACCATCAGGTGGCATTGCTAGTCTTGCTTGCATGTTTACCTACCTATGCTATATTATAAATTAAGAAAAGGTAACAAACAGGTTTCAATAAGATGTTAAAAAGCTGTTGTAATAACTATTTAACCCCATTATTACAACATATTATCTTAAGGTAATTACTTGATGTTGATGATGTCCGACTGATCAATTTCAGCCACAGAGGCCAATCTCAAGAGAGAGTAGCCAACTGCGTGTTATGTGAATATTATAGTGCACAAGTGTGTGCGCAAGCACAGATGCACTGTTTATTCCGGAAAGAGTTTAAGGCGCTGGACCACCGACTTTACACATTTTTCGAGGCATGGGAATGAACACACATCCAACTTCCAGACTCCGAGATGTTACTGAGATTCTTCAAAAAAAAACTCAATAACTTTTTAACAGCCCAACCTGGAGTTTGACCCCAGGACCTCGGTATCTGTGGCCTTATATCTAGCCACTAGACCAATGAAGAAGTCAAACTAAGATAATTACTTAATAAGTGTACATACACAGTCACCAGGAGGTCCTTCATCAAGGAGATCAGAGAAGCGAAGACTTTTCTTGTCCTTATGTGTTTTGTCCATTTTCACAGCTTCTAAAAGCAGTGCTTCAAAGTCTGGTGGTGGACCACAAGGTACACCTGGTGGTTCTATCCCTAAAGGTCTTTCCTTGAACAAAGAAATATAATTATACATATTAAGAAAACATTTCAAGAAATTTGTTGCCAAAGAAAACAATTTGTTAATGGCAATACTGTTTAAATAGTTGATAATTTTAAACAAAAATACTGACACACACAATGGATTTTCATAAATATGTTGAATAAAATTTCAAATAATCATGTATATTAAAGTATACTAAATTTGTAAATAACTGACATCCATATAACATAAACCAATTATCTAGTTAAGAAGTTGGTTTTTTTAAGCAAAAACTAGATTATTAATTTGTATAATTAAAAAAAAATTAAACTTTTGTGATAGCAGTTTTGTAATACTATAGTAACAAACAAATTGAATTCAATGTCATATTTTTTCTAATATTATTAATAATATATTTGCAATAAAATCAACATAATTACAATAACCCACCATTTGATTTGGTCATTATTGACAACTAGTGGTTTTCTAATGAGCAGTTTTCGTCACTATCAACCCATGATCAACTGAATATTTATTTAGTATGAAATTAATTTAATTTAGCAATAATTTCAAAGAAAAATATCATCTTACTCTATACACCGAGTCTTTCTTCAGGATGGGTCTAACTGGTAAATTAGGGTGAACACTATCCATTGGTAGTGGTATCTGTGATGGTACATTGCCATAAATGAGATTATCAGGAACCTGAAATATAAATAAAAAAAAACTTTAATATCCCAGTAAATAAATCAAACAAATAAAATACAATAAAAAAATATAAAAGTCCTATTACAAGTCAAATGTCTTTGCTATATTCTTCGAAATATAAAGCCTTATGAATGAGGATTGACTATCCTGGGTATAATTTGGGTAATATAAATGATCAGTTCATTTCTGTCAAGAAAATCTCAAAAGCAGTCTGGATTTTGGAAGTTGCCAGTGTTAACAGACCTCCAAACTCCTCCACTTAAACTCTTTCCAGCCATGTCGGATTGCCATTCCATTGGATTATGAGTATAAAGGAATAAACAGGATTAATAATGTCCTCCATAACGATTTTGGCTACAGTGGCCAATCTCACGATTTTGGCCAACTGCACCAGAGATATTATAGTGCATAAATGTGTGGGCAGACACAGGTGCACTCTCTTTTCTCTCACTCTCATAATCCGATGGGACGGCAATTTGACACGGAAAGAGTTCAGGCGCTGGACCAATAGCTTTACATGCTTTCTGAAGCACGGAAGTGTACACACTTCCAACTTCCAGACTCCGGGTTGCTACTGAGAATTTTCTGACAGAAAAACCCAATAACTTTTTTTTATAGGCCCGACCTGGGAATTAAAACCAGGACCTCCGGGTCGGTGGCCTTACATCAAACCACTAGACCAATGAGGCAGTCAAAATGAGGGGTAACAACCACTGTTAAAGATGTGTAAATTTAATCACTTTATCTTAACAGACATATTAAAACAATAAATTTATACTGGTGGTAGGGCTTTGTGCAAGCTCGTCTGGGTAGGTACCACCCACTCATCAGATATTCTACCGCAAAACAGCAATACTTGATATTGTTGTGTTCCGGTTTGAAGGGTGAGTGAGCCAGTGTAATTACAGGCACAAGGGACATAAAATCTTAGTTCCCAAGGTTGGTGGCGCATTGGCTATAAGAGATGGTTGACATTTCTTACAATACCAACGTCTAAGGGCGTTTGGTGACCACTTACCATCAGGTGGCCCATATACTCGTCCACCTTCCTATTCTATAAAAAAAAAAAAAAAGAAAAATATATATACTTCATAAGATAAGCAACTGTATTGATTTACTAACTTTATCAATTAGTAATTATATTGTAAATTGTATTTTGTATGTTTGAACGTAACATTAGATGACATACTTGTAAGGTGGGTAGAGGAATATCATCAATTTGTACAGATTGAGCATGTTTCACAGATTCATAATAAGATATTAAGTGAGCTCTCCTTTTATCATATTCCATCTCTTGACGCTTAAGTTCTACCCACTTTTCTGGATCATCTTTATCCTGAAATGAGAAATTTATAAATTGCATTCATTGAATATAATTAGAAATAGAAAAATGATTTTACTATGTAATAGCAAAATAAAGCTTTAACCAAACATAATATTGGTCAAACATAATAAAAATGTGATATGTCTATTATACTTAAACCAACAAACAAATATGTAGTAACAAAATGTTTCTAATTGGATATTATCTACCCAGACCTTAACTTTAACCTTTTATTGCAGGTACTCTTTTCTTAATATAATTGTACTACACTCAAGAATTTAATTACTTACATACATCTTCAGAACCCTGTCAAAAGTCTCTCTTAGCTTTTTTCTCTTTTCCTTTAAAACTTTTTCATTAAGGGGTGATGGTTGCAATACATTATACTCTGTAAAATAAATCATCAGTGAGACTCTCATTGTATGTCAGTACATAAGAAAAATATAACAAATGTTTAAATATACCCATTTCATCGATTTTTTGTAGTTCCTCTAAGATTTGTGTGGGGTCCTTCATTTTAAGAACCGCCGCTCTTACCATTTGTCTTTGCCTTTTATTTTTCTTTAGCTCTTTCTTTCGAGCCTCCTTTCCTAATAAAATTAAAATAAATATATAATAAATAAAGAAAATTCTTTAAACAAGTCAATAATATTACATATACTTACTTGCTTGATCCGTGGGGTTCATGTATTTACCACTCTTGGTGGTATTAATAGATCGCCGACCCATGATTGATTTAAGATTTAATTACTTACTGGCTATGAACACATAAAAATATTTTATTGAATATTTTTATTAAAATCTATAATAAACAAAAACCAGCGCCGCTATGAATCCGACATTTAATCAAATGTCATTTGACATATCATAAACTCATAGACAATTATACAAGATTCATGAGAAAAAAGACAATTGAAGAGTTCAGTGACAGATTAAAAATAAATGTATGATAAAGATTATTCGAAGTTTAAAAACATAACACTCCTAATAAAATCCTATGTATGTAATTATTTCTAAGCCAAATGAATTGTTTTCATAGCAATAAAGCACTGACTGCGTTGACTGAATGTGCTGCGTTCTTCTGAATACTTACTTAAGCCATTTTATTCATACGATTGATATAAATAGAAATCCCGGGAGGTTCCAATGAATTTGAGACTCCCCGAGGTAATTCTCGTGTTGTTTTTCTGTCTCATTTATAAAAATTACACGCCTTATCTTTTTGGGTAACAAACACGAGATAGTATTTTTTGCTAGTGACACGTTTTCAATTTGTAAACTTACTGTTAAATAATAACAAGACGTATTTATTATTAAAAAGGTAGATGAACTGGCCAATGGGCCACCTGATGATCACCAACGCCCATGGATATTGATAATGCAAGGAATATTAGCCATTCAGTACATCGCCAATGCACCACCAATCTTGGGAACTAAGATGTTATGTCTCTTGTGTCTATAGTTGCCTCAACACGGGTTCAATATATCATAATATATAATAAATTTAGTAATACAAACGTAAGATCAGTAAAAATTAATGTAATTTTATAATATACTCATGTCCACTTGCGGAGCATAATTCAAAATAGGGACGTATTTTCGGAATTGGATCCTCTTCGTTCTCCCATCGTTTTTTGAATAAATTGTAGGAGGCTTTACATATTTTAGCGAACTAGCTGTACTAGCTGTAGCTATCCTTAAAACAATGTCATATTCAGTCTCATATAGCGTCATCCAGTGTCGTAGCATAGGTCACTGCGGATTCCAAATTTACCGCCCTGTTATTTTTGCAATTGATTATAATAAATTTGTGTCATTGTATTTAATGTAATTTGAATGATTTAAGAATGCGAATGATTTAGTTTCAAACTGAAAACAACAAAAAACTTCCAAATAGGGCGACAACATGCTGTACCCTAAATAATAAAAACTAATTGTCTACTTAACTAATACCTAACTTTTTACTTAAATCTAAAGAAACTTTTTTAATGGTCTAGGTAATGAGCTGTCTCACCTCAAAGGGTTTGGACGATAACTTTAATTTCATCATATAATTTGAATGTTTTAATATGTAATGAAAACGTCATTTAAAGGTCAATCGGCTCTTACACTTAAAAATAGGCATTGATAAAATAACTTTACATAACATAACAATATTAAGAGTCAAGTTTTCTTTGTTTTTTCCGCTTTCACAAGCTACCGATCCGATTATCGATGATCCGATTAATATGGAACTAGTATATTTTTTTTATAGTTTTAAGGCTAAGCTATTTATTACGTTTATTGTTAAAGTTTTTTTTTATTTATATATCATTTCGTAATCTTAATTGGAAAGAAAATTGATGATTTCGAAGCGAACGTTGCACAAAATCAGTCAGCGCCTTTTAATCTTTTATAAAGTTAATCTTTTAAAAATATGTGCCAGTTACCTTTTTTATGTTTAAAAAGATGGAAAAAGACTACTGATGGAATATATATTGTCTTTTACACTTTGCAATTCACATTGACTTTTAGAAAAAATACGATATATTTATATAAAAGATTAAAAAAATGTGACGTGTGTTATACGATTCAGTAGCACAGTACGGACGCATGTTTAAATTGTTTATATCTGATTATTTAATACATCTTATCTCATACAGTTATATTTATATTCTTTTCTATACATAAATTGCTATGAAAATGGTAAGAGTTAAAAGTTAGTCTTTAAAATATATTGTGGTATGTTGAAATCGACAGGCCTACGTACAAAGACTCTACAATCAGTGCAATTCACAGAGAAAAATAATACAATGCAATTTATGTTTATATTTTATATCTTTATTTTAAATTAATTCTAATTTTGTAAAGAAAATATTGTCCATGAATCTAAATAAGTAAACAAATGTCCATGTGACAGAAACGGTTCCCATAGACGAACGTCCCAGGCTATTGTATAGAGCATTTTCCTAGTCTTGATCGTGGGAACGTAAAATTGTTGAATGTCTCATTCATCAATGACCTCTGAGTAATATATTCTATTCTATGAACCTAGATATATACTTCTTTGTAATGATATTGTACGTACTAAGTTTTTATAAGGTTACATAATAGATATACACTTACAATTTTGAAGTGAACATTTTTTTAGTACAATGAAAGTAAAATTTTAAAGTCGTTTTTTCACATATACCTACTACATACTTTACACACGAGAAGTTAATCTCGTATGAATATCATACTTACCCTATAGTCTCGATTATGTATTAAGAGTTGGTAACTCTTTATATATATAATTAATGTTATAAAAGCATCCAACAAAGTCTTGACTCACATAATATAGTCCACGCATATGGCCAGTCAAAAAGATCTTATCATCTATAGTGGTAGATTTTTGACAATCAATAAGTATCTAAGTGTAACGCTTCTACGAATACATTCCTCCGTCACCTTTTTACCATAGAACTGCGAGGCATCGTAAAGATCTGCACCCGTACGTTATTTATGTATCTAAGACACGTACGAAACGATTTGCTTCCTCGTTTCTGATACGCACCGCTAAGATCTGGAATACCCTCCCGACCTCCGTTTTTCCCACCACCTACAACATTAACTTACCTTCAAGTCTAGAGTGAATAGGCATCTTCTAGGCAAGCGCGCTCCATCTTAGACTGTATCATCACTTTCCATCAGGTGTGATAACAGTCAAGCGCTAGCTTATATATTTAAAAAAAAAAATTGAATAAAGATTTTTGACTTAATACATATAACAGCTTTATACATATATGTCTGTTTGTCTGTATGTATAAGCTAATCTCCAAAACTCTGAACAAATTTTCTTGTGGTTTTCACAGGAAGATAAAACTCATCTTGAAGCAACATTTCGGCGTTGTTTCATTGAAATCGAATGATAGTGAAAAAGTTATCATCGTTTAAAGACAAATTTAAATTCATCGCTCAGTTCAAAGACAACATCTGTAGCCACCGAAACGAATTCAACGTGGGCGTGTGGCAATTATTACGTTTATTCTTAATAATAATTGGACATAATCGTAATGGTAATGACCTCTTTTCGCTTATGATAGAAGTTTAAAAGAATAAAAGGAAGCAATGAATAAATTAACAAAATTGTTCGAATAACTGTTTTTAAAATCTATCGATATTTATTTATATAAAAACCAAAATCAATAACAACAATTATTTAAGTAATCTTCTATTAACCTTATGGAATAAGAGTTGATTATCATTTGGGCATGAAGTTAATTTAAAATATATACACGTATCCTAATGAAGAAGCAAACGATTAATCATATTCAAGTAGGTTTTGTAGGTTAACGTTTTATTGAATTTTATCGATATAAATCCAATTGGTGTAAGTAACAAGCGAACTCAGGCGAATTTCTCGATCGAATAAATCTTACAATACAACTGACAATGTCAATTGGCAAAATTACCGTACGATTATATATTCTCAGAATATAGAAGCACATTAAGATTGGCATCGACGGATGTCTATGACTTAATTAGACTGTATGTATACCTATAAATTATATATAAATAAAATTTTAATTTCATCGAGGTCCTCGGTTAATGTCGATTGTATTTTTGACTATTTAATATAAACTGTAAACTTACTCATTTCCGAAGATAAAGGGATTTGCTATCCAAATGATAACGTTTAGAAAACGTAATCGAACCTACGTTCTCTAATCGTTATCTCAATTACAATTTTATATATTGACTTGTGCTTAATACATCTCACTTAAATATTAAAATTAACTCGTTACCGTCATGTCCTCTACGTGATAGTACTATTCTACGAAAGTGTCAAAAACAACTGTAGGGCCATTCATTAAGAACAAATTCGAAACTCCCTGCAAAACTGTCGTAAAATGTCTGAAAGTTATATGCGACATTGACCATGATAATTATAACATTTCAAGAATACACGCGTAATAATAGTATATAACCATAAGTCGATAGTCAACATTTCACAGGTAATGAGGTGAGTTTTTACAAAATACCATACCAGACAAATACCATACGGGACAAACAAAGAAATATTCGTAAATTAATGTATCTCTACATGTAAAAATACTAAAGCGTATGGATTTGTATGTAGAAATATTCACGGTCATTTTAAAATAATAAAAGTCATGAGTTTGAAAAACAACAAAACGTTTTAATTGCATATAATATACAGGGTTACAGGGTAATATGTCACGATCCTTTTAAAGGGTTATAGTTCAGGACAATAGCTATCAAATGACCCCCAAAATGCTTATGCAAAAGTGTATCGTTTTCGAGTTATTAATTTTTTAATATTTTTTTTTATTTAAAGGATGTTTAAGATTCTAAAATTCAATAAAAAAAAATCAACGTATTTTCCCTATTTTTTTTTTGTATTTCTTGCTAGGGTACATCCTAGTTAATAATAACCAGTTATAAAACAAAAACAATCTTCAAGCTTTTTTAAATTACAGATCCAAAACTGTACAACTTTTCGATTTTTAATTTTGATTCTTTAAGTTACTCGCAATTTTTTTGTAAAAATCACTATGGCTCTTATCGTGCGGATCATTTTAAAAACATCTGCGTTTCCTTAGCTATCCATCGGTACATAAAAAGTACAGTAACAATCATAAACTCAGGAGAAAATTAGATAACAAAGAGACCAGGTAGGAAATTCTATGAAATGCTATTGTTAAGAAATTAAATCTGGATCAAAGACAAAAGGACCTCAATGCAAAGTAGTTAAAGGTTATTTTTAATAGGGGTAATAGGTAAAAAAGGAGAGATAAACCAGAGCTGTCATTGCAATTTTGAATTTAAATCAAAAACAAAATACTTAATCTTTTTAGTTACTCCATACTTTCGAAATTACACTGTTTATTATTCATAATTCGTGTTCAAAATGAGATCCCCTATTTCGTATACAAATACGCATTCTTTTTCTTAATTCACTTTTTACTACAACACTACTCAAGCTATGTCGAATAGAATTTGCAGCATTCATTATTCTTGTTTTGAGTTCTTCAATTGTTTGTACTGGTGAAACATCATAAACCAGGCTTTTCATATGCCCCCAGACATAATAGTCCATCGGAGTCAAATCTGGACTTCTCGCTGGCCATGGGATTGGTCCTCCTCTGCCAATCCATCTATTACGATAATTGCTGTCTAGCCACTGTCTTACGGACATTCGAAAGTGTGCGGGGCAACCATCATGCTGGAATATCATTCTCTGCCTAAGTTTCAGCGAAACATTTTCGAGTAACTCATGCAGGATTTCTCTAAGCAAGCTTTCATAACTTTCACCATTTAAGTTATCAGGTAGGAAATGTGGCCCAATAAGATTATCATTGATAATCCCCATCCAGACGTTTACCGAGAAACGTCTTTGGGAACCGCTTTTTGTGAGGGTTTCCCTGTTCTTTTTGAGACCAATATCGAATATTGTGGTAGTTAGTAATACCATCTTTGTCAAACTTTGACTCGTCTGTCCATAAAATTTTTCTCAAAAAATTGGGATTTTCTGCATCACAGTGTAGCATAAATCGGCAAAAATCTAAACGTCTTGCAGGATCTCCTTCTTCAATCACGTGTACGGTGTGTGTAATGATAGGGATACAATCCAGCCGCGTGGACAGTAAACCAGACTCTCCATTGAGATACGCCCAGTCGGTTTGCCACAATATTGGTGGAAACTGTAGGGTCCTCTCGAAAATGACGAATAATTACATCTTCTTCATCTGGAGAACGGACACGAGGGCGTCCGGAATCAGATTGTCTCCTTTGCACGCGACCAGTTTCTCTAATTCGACGATACACACCAATAAAGACACTATTGTCAGGTGTCCGGCGATCCGGAAATCGACGATTATACTCACGACGAGCAGCTGCGGCGTCACCGTTACAATATCCATAGCAAAATAAGATGTCAGCGTATTCCTCATTAGAGTACGGACGACGAGAAGAATTTTGTTCTGCAGCCATAATAGTCCTTTTTACGCGCCAAGTTATCATAAACACAAATCACAAATTCCTTGTAGCTAGCCGAGTCACGAAGTTGTAAGAAACAGAGTCCAGTAAACGAAGCGGTTTTTTTCAAAAATTTAAGAGATCAATATTCACTAAAGCGCGTCCACACTATACGAGCAGTGCAAGTACAGTGAGTATTATGTACCCCGACAAGGTTTTATTACTCTTATTCCTAAAAGAAATGAGATAAAAGGAAATTAGAAAAAATGACGGTAAATTCAAAGGAATTGATAATAGTATTCCACAAACAGCTCTGGTTTATCTCTCCTTTTTTACCTATTACCCCTATTAAAAATAATCTTTAACTACTTTGCATTGAGGTCCTTTTGTCTTTGATCCAGATTTAATTTCTTAACAATAGCATTTCTTAGAATTCCCTACCTGGTCTCTTTGTTATCTAATTTTCTCCTGAGTTTATGATTGTTACTGTACTTTTTATGTACCGATGGATAGCTAAGGAAACGCAGATGTTTTTAAAATGATCCGCACGATAAGAGCCATAGTGATTTTTACAAAAAAAATTGCGAGTAACTTAAAGAATCAAAATTAAAAATCGAAAAGTTGTACAGTTTTGGATCTGTAATTTAAAAATGCTTGAAGATTGTTTTTGTTTTATAACTGGTTATTATTAACTAGGATGTACCCTAGCAAGAAATACAAAAAAAAAATAGGGAAAATATGTCGATTTTTTTTTTATTGAATTTTAGAATCTTAAACATCCTTTAAATAAAAAAAATATTAAAAAATTAATAACTCGAAAACGATACACTTTTGCATAAGCATTTTGGGGGTCATTTGATAGCTATTGTCCTGAACTATAACCCTTTAAAAGGATCGTGACATATTACCCTGTAACCCTGTATATAAACAGTTACAACAGGTGTTAATTAGTTGAAGAGCGCACATTTAACTATCTCGTTGGTAGCCAATAGTTACCTAATAAGGCTGCTAATTCCGAGATGCTGAGATGATGAGGTAAAAAGAAATCACAGTCAAGCTAAAAGAAAAATTTTTCTTTTCTGCACTGTAGTAAGCTCGTGTCTCATAATGCACATAAAGCTGATCCTGCACCTGATCCTCTCCGATGACGGATTGCTGTCGTAGCGAGAATCTGTCATAAAAACATCAGGGTAATAAATATAAGTTTGTATGAAACACGAACGTACAAAGATGTAGAATGTATAAGCTTTATCAAAAAAAGAGCTAGGAAGTTAATAACTTTATTTAATGCTAGTGTTTGCCCGCGGCTTCGCCTGCGTGCTGCGGGTTTATGATAAAAAAGTATATGTCCATTCTTGGAGTTCGAGCTTGCTTCATATCAATTTTTATCAAAATCGGTTCAGTGGCTTTACGTTGAAAGCGTTACAGACACAGAATTACTTTCGCATTTATGATATTAGTATAGACTAGTATAAACGGCACAATATCAATTTGTTCTTAATGTTAAAAGTCAGCAATCGTGAAGGAAAGAAATATTTTGGATCTTAGAAGAACCGACGAATGAAACTATAGCGGAAGGATTATTGTTTTTTATAACAAAAATTTGGACATGATACCATTGAAGTCGTTACTTTTATAACTTTTGTAGCCCTTATTACAAAAACGTTCAGAAAACATGAATAAAAGTACATTTGAAAACGGTTTTTTTGGTACCTCAGGTACCTGCTTACTGTGGAAAAGGCATACCTACATTGTCTAACAAAAGAGCTACTAACTCCGTGTATTCAGAAAAGAGTATTTATTTTTTAAAAATACAAGCATAACATTTACTTCAGCATACGAAATAATTGAAAGATTAATTTATTTAAATAGTAGAGCTTAGTCTATAGCCTACATATTATATCGTTTGTATTTTATTCATATTAGTAAAGACAAGCCAATGAAAATAATATTTTACAAAGAATAACTTTACCTATACATACAAATATTTATAAAGAATAAGTAATCAAGTAAAAACTGTAAATAATTTTACAGTTTTTACTTAAATAAGTCTTAACTTTGACAAAACAATGTCTTATAAATATTAATTAAAAGTAGCTACACAAATAATTAAGACATCTACGGAAATAACAATAGCTATGATTTTTTTGTTTAATTTCAAAACTACATAAAAATTCATTATTTTAAATTAACAATGTATTGATTGAATCAATAAATAAGCAGTAAAGTAATAATGTAAAGTTACAGAAGTAGCTTTTAAAAGCAAGATAATGTAGAGCTATGAATTGAATTTGTATTTGAATATTAGAGAGCATAATAAGACAGAGAGCCAGTACAATATTAATTTTCCTTCGACCTATTTGAATTGATTCTTAACACTCTTAAAAGTAAGTATATAACTTTTGTGTACATCTTGAAATTGACTGGTAGAGAATAGCCATAACTTTTGTACAATTGTATTTTATTGTGCGAAATAATAAATAAGTATAAATACTTACTTTACATTTAATTGTAAATGTCTGATTTATCACATAAAATTATTATTATAATTTCTTGGAGGCAGCGCCAAGGCGAAATATGTTGTGTGCTTATTACATTAACATAACACTTTAATAAAATGAAATCATCCAAATTATTAGTAACAGTGACGAAATTCTTAACTTATATTATAATTTAAGAAGATCGATATAGTAACATCCTTTCTCAATCATTATAACGTTTACCTTTAAATCTGCTTGGTAGTAAATAGGTATGCAATTTGTATAATGATGTACATGCTTACATAGAATTTACGCGAGACGGCGACGGCGCTTGTATTACGTCGTATCACGTACTACGCCATACTCACACATTCAAAACTTTACGAGACATCCACTACATTGCCGTGCAGACACCTATATTCGTGTAATCCACTACTCACTGATTTCATTCATATACCGAAACTAGACTTCTCTTTGTATCTCATTCATGCTAATGGTAATTCAATAGGAGCGAGTGAAACGAGGAAAGCTTTACGTACGAAATGGCGTTTGTTGAACCAAATCGCCGCGTCGGTCGGTCGAAGTCTCGCTCGCTCCCTCGCGCAGTAGCGAAGAACGCGTTCGAGGCGTGCGTTCGACTTTCGGGTGGCGACGTACGCTAAGCGTGTGTCTTCATTATTGATGCAAAAGTTCCACGATGGTAGATCATAACCAAAAATTATTACAGGAGTTGTTAAAGAAACCCGGGAATAATGTGTGTGCCGATTGTGGAAGCCAGGGTATGTTACAGTGTTTTATTAGTGATTTACTTACCTTGTAAAGCGTGGTATTTCCATGGGGTGGTGAATAGGCGGGGGGGCGTAAGTGCGTCCATGCTCTGGAGTTCAGTGACCTCGACGTAAAATGCATTCAATGAAAACAAATCATCGACATTGAGAGCAATAACAATGATCGATGATCAAACAAACGATCATGTCGTAAGTAGGTAATTTAAGTGTATCAGGCTTGGTCCGATTATAGAGCCTGTAAGAGTTCGTGCTAATTGGAAATTAATTTTGTGTAACCGAACCCCTGGCCACGATGTGCTTTGTTTATAGTAAGAGGACAAACAATCTTTCATCTCTAGAATTTACAATTCCTTTTTCCGTATACACAAGCTGTTATTGTGCTACGTTGGAAAACCAAGAGGCAAAATTATTTACAAGGAAGTAAGCAACGATTTTCAAATACATAATTCAATTATCCTTAATTTTGCTAAACCTTATAACCAGTGAGGTTTAATTTCAAAGTCAGTAAAATATACACTAAAAGAAAGAAGTTTTTATATCTTCATAATCACAACAGTAAATGCAAAATAAACTTAAAAATATGTTCAAGGAAAAAAAGTTGGAATCATTTAATTTTTTTTAATTATTTATTGTTTGATCTCGTGGTAAGCTTACCTGCTCCTTTATTTAGTACATTACCCAGGTTATAATCCTTTTAGATTGCAATTATTGTTGTTTATTGAAAACGTTTGAAATATTTAGAATGAAAAGAATTAATAATATCATTAATACTATTTAAATTGAATATCAAATAAATGTAAAATATGTTTGCAAATTAACAATTTTAAATATAACTATTCTATATTAACTTATGTTCTACATGTACATATACTTAGGTACATTTCGTTTTAATATATTATTTCATAAGGTTTTAAATATTTTATGTGTATTATATGTATATACAATATTATATGTATATAAAAAGATTCACTTTACGTAAATATTTTTTCATATAGAAACTAAATAATTGCACTACGACTTTATACCGTTTTAAATCAGAAACCTTGACATTTATGACTCTTTAAATTACAAGTAATAGCAATAAAATTAAATATATCTTTAAATAAGGCAGTATACACGGCTAATGGCTATAAATAAAAATCTCTAGATTGCCGAGCGTTTGGCAATACAGGGTATTTGGCAAAACAAAAACAGAGTTATTAATCTTAATAGTTCATATGATTACGTCCCAAAATTCTGAAAAAATAATTAAATAAATAAACATTATTTATTTATTTAATTTCAGTTTATAGAAATATGTTACAATTTTTCCTGTTCACTTCCACTTTGGTTTTGAACAGATAAATGGAAAGCAAATTGATTGTAAATAGTCTAATAAAATAAAAGTACAGCAAATAACAGTAACTGAACGGTTAGTGGTGCCAAAATATTATGGGTTTTCCTCATGCGGATGACTCACCGTACTGGTGGTGGGAGTGAGGCTATGCCAGACCCATGTTACTTTCATATGAGTCACGGTAGAATAAGTGATGTTTGTATTACGGTGCTTTATTATAGTACATTAGCAGCAATGATTTGTCGAAATAAAATAAAAAAACTAGACTAATGTTAACCACTAATATAAGCTTTTAAGCACGGCTACTGATAATATAAATAATGAAATAGGAAATAACATAAGATTGATTCAATAGATGTTTCTTCTCTATTACGAATCACATTTTTTTTCTTATCATGCGTCTAAACTTGGCTTTTGACTGATTTGACATTATGTTTTAAATTGGTATGAAATTATTTACAATTCAAGTAATGTAGGACTGTCTAATGTGTCTTCAACTTTTTCATTGTTGATATTTCTGACCTTGTTTACTTTCACTTGTTTAAAATGTAACATGGCATTGTACGTGAATGAATTAGTACGTGATATTTTGCGTACATAATATCAAAATATTATTTCTATTTACTTCGTCAAAGTGACATAATAAAATATCTAAAATAATATCATTTAAATTCTGTAGCTTAGGTTTTTTTAAGTCATAATTATTATTTTTTTATTAAAAAAGTTGTGTTAAGAAAGTGTCGCAAATTTAAACAAAAAGTTACAATCACATGATTGATTTTTGAATTTTAACCCATAATCGCGATTTCAAATTGTGCTTATCACGTAATTGGGGTAATGGAAATATTGTGATTCGTGTTGTATCGTGCATGTATTGGGTGAAAATCTGCCACATTTACCTTTATTAGCCAAAGGGAAATAGAGCAGGGTGGTAGAATAAGTAATTTTAGACACAAGATATATAACATCATAGATAAGACTTCTGGGGGGACGGTGATGACGGTGTGAGATGTGGTCTTTCTGCATTGTCAGTATGAGTCGACGAACAACGTCTGACTTCAAAACAGATAAAAAAGAATAAAGCTCCAACCTACTTATCCTTAAGAGAAAAAACCGATATAAACTTTTCACGAACAGATACAAAATATATATGAAAAATATTTTTTTCTTATTTAAATTATAATTATTATTGACATATTATTCTAATAATTACAATATTTTTCATATAATTATCTAGTACTAATCAAAATCAAGAATTATTATTATGCATCTTCTATTTGTTTTTTTTTAACTCATGCTATTTTATTTTGGTATTCGCGATTGTGCAAAATGATCTGAGGTTTGTGGTTTATGTGGTTTGTTCAATAATACTCTGTAAGTAATAAATTTTAAAATTATTCTCAATATTATAGTAAATATAATTTACTTCCTCGTTTGCATTATGTAAAAATCAAAACAAAGAACAATTGACAAACAAAATAAATCATATCATAATATATAGTAATGAATTAGATAGAGATTAGCCATCAATTTTAAGTGCTCTTAAATTTTCCAATGTGCTACTAACATTGAGGAATAAATCACTTACTTTTTCTATTTAGTAAAAAACGACAACTGGCTAATGCCTGCGTTGTAATGCCAATTTTTTTTCTTTGGATACTATTGTCCGATGCAACTACTAAACGTCAACATCAACAGCAGTGCTGTTCTGTAAGAACTCCCTTCAATAACCCGTGAAATGTCTATAACTTACGGTGATATACTATTTTGATGCGTTTACTCTTCAAATGTTATAATTATTAACGTCAATGTCGCATTTCACATTCTGATATTACACGACCGTTTTCTGCGGTGTGTTTGAATGTTTTTACATTCATACTGTACAAAGTTTCAACTCACAGTTCACACAAACTAATGAACATTAGTTTATGGATAATAATAATTTACAAAACTAATTTATACAGTGCAATGTTGATGTCATAATAACTTTTTTGATATTGCATAATCTAAGAAAGATAGCATAGAGCCATGATTATTGACTAGAACACTTGAATTTTGTGAAAAATACTGGGTTCACTTCTCCTCAAGAGGAAAGGAGGCTTTTACCTAGATTTTTTTTTCATTAATGATTCGAATATTTACTATTATGTATAACGAAGTCATGTTTTATAACTTAGGTAACGTTAGAAGACAACGCGTATTGTTTTCATTACAAAGATTATATTGTACGTTTTTTTAACAAATTGCTTTACATTAAAGTTCATTAGCCTTACATAATCACACGTTAAAACAAAAAAATTACGACAGTCTTTAACCTTATTTAATCATTTACATTTCGTAATAAAAGAAACAGTATTTTCAAGTAATATTTAACATTATTATAAAATTTAGTTTGAATTTATGTGCATATTTAATTCATAATGCACAGTTTAATATTATATATTATTATAATATTATATAAGTTTCTGAGCAGAATATTTATAAACTACATTGTATTATTACACATGCGTATTCTAGAATAAATAAGTAATATATTACAAGGTTAATGTAATAAATGAAAATGGACCAGATAATAATTATTAGAATACATATATAAAACCTCGTTTGTGTAATGAATGGCTTAAAAGATTGCAGACCTCGAGGTCCCGAGTCCGAGCCACGTGTCGGGCCATTAATAAATTGTTGGATGTTTTTATAAAAGATTTCCAGTGAATTACTAGCAATATGTGCCACAGAAGCTTTGGTTGTGAAATGCCGTTCGATCATATTATGCGAATAAAGAGTGCACACACAGTTGTAAACTATAATATATCATTGGTAGATGTTTTGATGTTTACCGCATTTTTCAAAAAGTCAGGGTGACTTTATACAGTACATAGTTACAGGTTTATTTTTTTAAAATTAATAATTGATAAAAATAGAGCCACTTACTTACATATATTTACAAATAAATTGTAATTCTAAAACAGATAATGAAATAATAGGTACGTAAATACTCGTGGTCACAATATTTACTTCATTAATGACATAAAGCAATGCAGATATAATTAGACAACCGGCAAAAGTTGCTGCATTCCACGCTTATTATGTCATTTAACTTATTTTCACTTTAGAAAATATTCAGAAAAATACGATTGAATCGTTTCTAAAATCTGTTTTTTTTATTTAAATACACAGAAGAGCGAAATGAAGGACTAAAAACCAGTAAACAAAAAAATATGTATTTTTAGTTTATTTAGATCTTAAACTGGAATATAATCCGAGTAAAAGACGTTCCAATAAAGTGATATTTTTATAGTTATTTTTTATAAAAATTATAATCACTAAAATATTACTAAACTAGACAAGACAGGTCTCACTAGCAAATTAAAAAAAAAAGACCTGAGTATGTACGTTCACAAGCTTGCCACGGAAAGATGCTAAACAATTTAATAAGCCAGAGGCGTGGTATTCTGGGTTTGAAAGGACCGTTGAATATAGAACAACGAAGGTGATCTAAATTATTTCTGATGTGCTTCTAATTTAATTTATTTATCTAGAACTAGGCAATTGTAATAAATCCTACACAGTGTCAGTTGTTGTGTTTTTATACAATATTATGTATTAACTTATATATATATATATATATATATATATATATATATATATATATATATATATATATATATAAATATATAACAGCTTGTAAATGTCCCACTGATGGGCTAAAGGCCTCCTCTCCCTTTTTGAGGAGAAGGTTTGGAGCTTATTCCACCACGCTGCTCCAATGCGGGTTAGTGGAATACACGTGGCAGAATTTCGATGAAATTAGACATATTCAGGTTTCCTCACGATGTTTTCCTTCACCGAAAAGCACGACATGAATTATAAACAGAAATTAAGCACATGAAAATTCAGAGGTGCTTGCCAGGGTTTAAACCCACGTTCATCGGTTAAGATTCACGCGTTCTTACCACTGGGCCATCTCGACTTTTTGTATATCATAAACATTTATATCAAAGCATTTCTTTAACTTCTTAAAAATCTTATCAAAACTACTTCATTCGGTTTGTTTAAATATAATTGAATAATTATTATCTATCTGTTATTCTTTGTAAGACATATTTTAACCTCAAAATCTGAACGAAAATAAATTACATATCCCTTTTTTTTATTCTAGATCTTGTACCAAAGCTCATAACATTAAGAAAACCAGAATCAAACCACCGAAGATTATTGTTTACATTTGCCTTTAGTGTTAGACAAATTTGGAGCTCAAACAAATACCCCTCATAATAATGTATAAATCAACTACAAATGTGTAATTAATCGTTTAGTTTAAAACGTTGTTACGGTATCATAACGCATGTTCATTTGTGATTAACCGATTTTGTTTTTACACTGCTTACCTTTTTCATAGAACCTCATATATTTTTATATGTGTTCCAAAAATAAAAATATTTTATATTATTCTATAAAGAAAAAAGTAATCAAAACCGTTTCGTATTTGTTTTTTTTTTTCTCATCGAAACCAGTTTAAAATCACACGAGAAGATTCACCTACAACTGTATGATCAAAACATAGCGTGTTATTTACGACTGGAGAGAGGCCACTCTTGTCTGTGTGCGTGCACGTGACGTCGTGTCGGTGTGCCCTAGTAAACATATAATACTGTTGTGGTGTTGCTAAACTCTATTATGTCTAGAACTAAATCAGTCTGAAGACTAACAGGACTCCTAAACGAAACATTGCGGGAGTTGCGTTTCTATTTTGAGTCGACCCTCGCGACGAACATTTTTAATCGCGCAGTCACACGTCACTAATCACTTCATTCATAGGTAAGGTATGTCTAAACACACACAAACAACCGAAGACGGATGCGGTTGCGTTCATTTTTTTATTGATTTGTTATTTGCGAAGCTATTGCAAGTATTATCGCGGTTTCAGCTTTTATTTCTTATATTGACGTCATGAAATGTGTTATTGTTGATATCACTATCGCGGCAAGCGATAAAGCGAGCCCTTTACTCTCAATAAAGAACATCCCAAACTATATAAAGGCAAGGTATCGTTGACAAAAACTGTTGGGCGATGTAAATAATAAAAAATGATATGTGTTCGAATAAGGTTTATTGTGTAATCGCACGTGCTAAACGCGTAGGCATGCTTGGTACCAGACGGAATATTTTTATTTATTTATTTATTTATTTTGGGAAACATACAGCATAATTTAATACATAAAGTTTAGTAACAAAATAAATTTCACTTAAGCCAACAAAGTTTCCACTTATACAAACCAACATGGAGTGAACCTAACGATAACAAGTTATTTAACAATTTATTAAGATATATGAATAAAGTATTAAAAATAATTTAAAACAGAAGAAAAAAAAAAAAAAAACGATAAGTATATTACTGACAAATACAGTTTTTTAGAGCTTCTTTGAACTTAAATAAATTTTCGTTAAATATATCTATACTAGTGTAG
Organism: Nymphalis io; assembly: GCF_905147045.1. Classification (NCBI taxonomy): domain Eukaryota; kingdom Metazoa; phylum Arthropoda; class Insecta; order Lepidoptera; family Nymphalidae; genus Nymphalis; species Nymphalis io. Next base: position 4,808,132 of record NC_065903.1, read on the forward strand.
CGTTTATTATGATTGTCACATGCTCTTACTAAAAAGCGATTTTTAGCATAGTTCGTTCTACACATTGGGACATAAAAGGTATGTTTTGAACGGGCAATGGAATGTGAGCACATTTTTGTTGGTGTTATTTCAAATGTACAAATGTGTGTAATATTATGTTGTTTAGAACGATAATTACTAGGTATTGAGCTGATTACGATTAGATGTCGAGAGTCTGATAATATTGCAAATCAACGTAAGTGCCGTCGTAAACAATTACCCATACGTGCATTCCTTTCGGTTTCTTAAGTGGAAATACTGCAAATAACATATAATTATTATTAACATATAATATTATTATTAATAATAGATTATTTTTCCATAAGTTTATTTTTTAAATATAAAATAATTTCATCTAGATTACTTTTAGAAAAAATTTAATAACTGTAAGCTTACTTAGAAATATTAAAAAAAAATTTAAAAGTAAAAGCAGAATTGTTGCTCTAGTTGTTACAGTTTTGGAAATTATTAATTCTTATTCATATAAAATAAATAAAATATTATTAAACAATCTAACATTAGGTTAGACAGACAAAATAAAAATGTTTTGTGTGAATACATATAAGAGGACGAAAAATAAAACTTATGTTTGGATTCAAAACATTTTCGGTATAGATGCGCTCAAAAACAAATATTATTTCAGTTCGTCGATACTGATTAATGTGACTATTTCGTTGGCTTAGTGGCTTGCTTATAAGACAGAGAATGAGGTCCTGGGTACAAATCCCAATAAAATATTAGGAATTAAGTAGATTAGTACGAGACGTAAAGATCAAATTATGATATTAAATGAAAAATATGATTTATAGATTGTTAATTCTGTATGACTCGAGAGTAAAAACATCACAATTCTAAGATTAATTTTAATGATGACAACAATCAGATGATATTTTCAGAATTATTATAATGATAAAACATTCGTGCCATCTTTTGTTTTAAAACACACATTATATACATTAAAGTAAAATGGAACACGTTTATTTCCAGGGCCAGATTGGGCTTCTTACAATCTGGGTATTTTTATATGCATGCGATGTGCAAGTATACATCGCGGCATGGGAGCGCATATCAGCAAAGTGAAACACCTAGATTTAGATCGCTGGGAGGACTCACAAGTGCAGAGAATGAAAGAAGTTGGAAACGTCGCGGCAAAGAATAAATACGAGGAGCGTGTACCGCCGTGTTATCGGCGACCGACGAAGAACGACCCACAGTGAGTATTTTTTTTTTTACAATTAATAGGCCAGCGTTTGACCGTTGACTTGCCTGATGTTAAGCATCCACACGGTCTAAGATGTAGCACGCTTGCCTATAACAAACCTGTTTACTCTGGATTTGAAGACACCAACATTTTATTAATCTTTGCATGATTTCAAATATTTGCAACAGCACATGTATTATTAACATGTTTGTATATTTATTTTATTTTTCGAATCTAATATTAGTTACTATTACTTAAGTAGAGACTTTTGTTTTTTTTTTTTTTGGTGACATAAACTTTTCTCTAACTTTGTACAATTTATCATTAATGTACCTTCTTGATTATTTCTTCTTTCAGTATCTCAAAGAGCTCTCTTATTGGGTTAAGACCGCCTTTGTACCCTTTTATCTATACCATCTATATATACTAATATACTCTGTGTGTGTAAACTCTGCCTGTCTAACACGCTTTTACAGCTAAACCACAAAACCATTTTTGATGAAATTTAGGTATAAAGCAAGGTTGAACCCCAAGAATGGACATAGGACATAATTTTCTTTACCTAACACCTGCCCCTCCTCCGAAACACGCCGACAAAGCCAAAATCGAAAACTGTTTTTCTTATATAGTGTAGTTGGCTGCATTAGTATATATTTTATTATTATATATTAGCATAATAGAATAGAAAGGCGGACGAGCATATGGGCCACCTGATGGTAAGTGATCAGCAACGCCATAGACATTGACATTATAAGAAATGTTAACCATCGCTTACATCACCAATGCGCCACCAACCTTGGGAACCAAGATGTTATGTCTCTTGTGCCTGTAATTACAATATATGCAGCAACATCTTCCAGATATGAAGATATTATCTAGATTTTTGATTAAGAATAATATTTCTGTATGTTTATTGGTCTGTCTATATTAATATACATAGGAAGCTATCAGGATAACATAATTAGTTTGAAGACGGTTTCATAAATCGTACACAAGATATGGGAGTCGAATGAAACACTTACGTAAATTCGACCATACATACAAACAAACACACTTGCAAAAACAGAGAAATGATTTCTTCAGACATCAAACGTGGAGATGTTGTATATTTATACTTTTATGAATCGAATCGATTCAATATTATTCCAAAACACCAAAATTTAATAAAACAAAAGACGACTCCAAATAAACATGATAACGAGCAAGTTATTATGACTGATATCATAATTTTATATAGAATTGAATCGGCAAGAAATAAATATATCAAAACTTGACCTACATGTGTTATCTCCACATTATCAACTATCCCATAGAATATGTACGTTACGATGACTACACACATACAAAAGTAGCCCATAATTTTTATCAGAAGTATCATAAAACTCGTATGAAAGTTTTCGTATAATTTTTAAATGAAAAAAAAATTGACTACATTCCTATTTTCACTTTAATTAACTTTATTCCACTTTAACTTGTTGTAGTTGTTCATTTTAAATTAATTAATATTTTAATCAATTAATTTGCATAAACACTTTTTTTATTTAAAAGAATAAAAGCAATTGCATATTTTGGAATTACATTATCTCAATGTTAAAATGTATTTAAACGGCATATTTTATTCTGCATGACCTTAAAATTTGCTCTAGTTAATATATTAAATAATTTCAGAGTTTTGATCGAACAATGGATACGCGCCAAGTACGAAAGAGAGGAATTCTGTCACCCAGAACGTCAGAGCTACCTCTCCGGTACCATGGTCGGGTTCCTCATGAAGAGAGGCAAAGAGGACAGTCGCTATCAGCTGAGAAAGTTTGTTCTCAACGAAAACGAGGACACTTTGAAGTAAGTCGATCAATATAGCGAAGTTTGATGTTGATTCTGCAACATATTGCAAAGGTTTCAGATTATTTAAGACATTTGTGTGATACCGATTTTATTATCAAACGTAGAATCAACGTGCAATTCATTCCGTTCCATCGATATTAACATGCATGCATGATCTTTTACCATCGTCATTTCGTTTTTATATTTATTCATTAAACATGAAACAGTCATAGGCGCTCTACATTAGCTATTGCATTATTGTGAAATTTGTCTTAATCCAAACGCTTTTCATTGACATACATTTTGTCTAACACGCGATATAGGTAGTTTAGTTAACGACTTCGCGATACGATTATTTATACAGCGTAAACCGCGTCTACAATATAATTTCGCAAAGTGATGAAATAGCCGAGCCAACTGTGAGCAGTTGTTATTTAATCTGTACTCTTGCCAACAAACGAATGTTGTTTACCAAATTCTCTCAATGATAAGAAAGATTAAGGTATAAAGTCCGTCTTACACGGTCGTCTGCATAATTAAGCTTACATTGTATTTAATTATAGTCGCCTAAAAAATATATATAATAATGATAACTTGCATTTCGATACGGAAAGACATGTATATTTAGACACGTGGTTAAATGTCGCCTATGACGTATTCTTTGCCAAAACTTCCACGCCTCTAAGCTACTACGTCAAAAGCCTAGTGCAAATATTGACTGCCGACGTAATTTTAAACTCTTCGGAAGGTTTGCGATGACTTCGCATTTCAATTCGTACGCATATCTCAATTTTATCAGCTACGAACTCGATTTTCCTGTCGTTTTATGTTATGAAATTTCGAACTACGAATCGTGTTAATATTTTATTGCGACAGTTGCCGAGGTTAATTACGACGGTCATTATTCGGAATTTTACTATAATATTCTATGAACTCTATGCCGTTTTGTCGACAAATCATTAAAACTTAACTATTTACGTAACTATGCCTACCTAAAAACTCTTCATAGACGTAAATTTTATGACATATTTACATTATTTTTTATGTTAAATCGCAATTATGACATATATTATTATTTAGCATGTCATATTTTATTTATTTCAAAATGACCTTCAATTTAACACGTAGAAAATTTGATACTTACAGTAATTTTATAACTATGTGTAATTTAAGTAGGTTTTTTTTTGTTTATTTGGATACATATTTAAGTATTGAATTAGCATAGAAAATAATTTTGTTGTTAATAATTTAGGTAAGAATATATCTTTTCGTGATATTTTTAAAGCAAGGCCAAGTCGAACCTATGTAATATTGGTTTTTGTATACTTTTGTCAATGGTTTAAATTAAACGTTCAAACAATATTAAATAAAAATTAACGAATTGTCAAAAATATCATTGCATAAAGGATACATAATAATCCTTTAAAACGAGTAATATTCGTTATTACAATAACATTTTTCAGACTATTACATTAATAAAATACAGACATAATATTATTAACAGGATATTACGCTGGCATTATTCGCGGCGTTAATTAGCTAAGTTCATAAAAACAACGTCAAACGTTAAACAAACAACGTAAATAATGATGTGAAATCGTCGTGAATACAAAATAAAAGATAATAATATAGGGACTTGTGTTGAGATTAATAGATTCTCTTAACTCGGAATGGTTCTTAGGTACCAACACGCTTCAGACGGCTGTAGCCGTGCTTCGGGTTGTCTCGGTCGGATTTTCGATCATCTCCGACTCAAAAACTTGGGTCGTTTGAGGTAAGAAGCGAGTACTAAAAATTATAAGCACAATTTTAGTTAGGTTATATACATAAGCTTATAGAAAATTCGATCGAAATAAAGGTCGACTATAGTATCCGCGTTTATATACTATTTCTTACATTAATACATAATTTATAATCACCATACATACTGTTTTAATATTCACTTCATCAATGGTTGGTCTTCTAAATAACAAGAACAAATGCTTCCATAACTAAAGCATGCAAAATTATGTCTTACTGATTGTAATATCATTGTCGACTTTGCCTTGTACGTGCTAATCATTTTATCATCCCGCTTACAAAACTGTATGCTTCAAAGTCTATAATAAAGTAATCGTAACATTATTTTTTTAAGATTTTTAGATTGCTGAAAAAAGAATTAGCGATATGTTATCTCCATAATGAGATTATAATTTATAAATCAGCTGCATCAACAAAGAACTATTCTTACTGAAGCAGCTCAGAGGCGGACGGGCATTTGGGCCACCTGATGGTAAGCGGTCACCAACGCCCAATTGGCATTTTAAGAAATGTAAATCATCGATTACATCTGATAAATTAAATATAACTAGTAACTTTCTGTTAAATGTCAATAACGGAGCCGATAAATATAAATTGATTGAATAATTTTCTAATTAATAATATTGTGTCTATTATGTATGGTCAGAGTAAATATTTTATAATAACGTTTACCCTATCAAAGTTCAGGTAAAGAATTAAATTACTAAAAAAGTAGAGACAATTTCAAGTGTACGTATTTCCTCATAATGACGTCACATTTGTAAAATAAATATATAATAAATGTTTTAATATATAATCAATAATACATAATAATAATTCAATTAATCCTTAATGTTATTGATAACATATAGTATTATTAGTATCACTTCATCTATAACTAGTATTTCTTCAATATATAGGCACATATAAAATAATATATATATATTAAATACCTTCATTACATGTATATCTACATAGGTATCACGTCAAGGAGAACAAGGAACCAAAGGGTGTGTTAAAATTATCTGAACTGAACGTGTCGTTCGCCCCCTCTAAGATCGGTCACATGAACTCCATGCAGCTGACATTCATGAAGGACGGATCAACGAGGCATATTTACGTTTACCACGAGGACCCGGAAGTTATTAACTGCTGGTAATTTATACAAATATAAACATATTATACAGGTTGGACTTTTACAACTGGACAGCAAAGCTACCATCATTGATATATATAGGGTACCGGTTTTAAAAGACTATATATTTTGTAATTTGAACATTTCGATTTCCAAAAAGCCGAGATGGCCTAGTGGTAAGAACGCGTGAATCTTAACCGACGATCATGGGTTCAAACCCGGGCAAGCACCACTGAATTTTCATGTGCTTAATTTGCGTTTATAATTCATCTCGTGCTTTAACGGTGAAGGAAAACATCGTGAGGAAACCTGCATGTGTCTAATTTCATTGAAATTCTGCCACATGTGTATTCTACCAACCCGCATTGGAGCAGCGTGGTGGAATAAGCTCCAAACCTTCTCCTCAAAAAGGGAGAGGAGGCCTTAGCCCAGCAGTGGGACATTAAGAGGCTGTTACTGTACTGTTACTGATTTCCAAAGAAGGAGTATAAATGATAGACTTGTAATATTTATTTATTAATAAAAAAAAAAACAAAATTAATATATTCTCAAATATTTATTATCAACTTCTCTTATAAATATAACTTCAAAAGTGAGTACGATTAGGCTTCGAGAATCACACATTAATAATATAGTAAAATAATAATTAATTATATTTAAAGGAACAAACGTTTTAGTCCCTAAATATAGACCATATTCAATAACTACATATATTAAAAGAAAAAAGCTATAACAAATTATTTGCCCTTACAATAGTAATGAGTAAATTATCTAATGTATAACTTAGGGTTTTCGTTTGCATATACATATAAACGTATTTTCTCTTACATTTTAGGTACACAGCCATACGCTGCGCAAAATTACACCTATTACAAGTAGCGTTTCCATCGACCCCTCAATCCGACCTCATTCTCCGTCTGCCTAAAGACTTCGCACGCGAAGGTTGGCTGTGGAAAACGGGGCCGCGGCCGTCTGATGTGCACAGACGGCGATGGTTCACGCTCGACACCAGGAAGTTGATGTACCACGACGAACCGCTGGACGCTTATCCTAAGGGCGAAATATTTATTGGTAAGTACGTCACCCATTTTACATTGAGTAATATAAAAAAGACTTATTATAAGCGTAATAGCGTATATGTATACGGGTGGTGAATTCTTACCTTCAGGTGGCTTATTTCCCGTCCCCCTATCTACTCTATAAAAAAAAAAAACTTATTCAAACAAACATCGACTCTCAGTAACTTGAAAGATGCCAAAGATGTGGCCGTAGCTTTATAATCGATGCCGCGGTTTGATAATTTTTCCTTCGCTTCGTCGCACAGTATTCCATGCCATCAAGAGTCACGGTCATCGGACTCGGGATAAGTAAACAACAGTCTTACGTAGAATGACGTATTACCGACGTAAAATGTAATCTCTATGTTGTATTACGTACGGAACATTTGCTAACACAATTCAAAAACAATTACCTAAGAAATTTATTACCGTCGTAAAATAAATGATTAGAAACTTGAAAACACATAAAAATATATCATAGACAATATATTGCAGCTGGTTTTATGTTATAGTCAAAATAACAGAGCATAGAGTATAAAGCAAATTGCCTTGGAATGCCTTGGAGAGTATAGCTTTTTAATTAGTGAGGTTTTTTTTTTTGTTTAAAAATTATTTATTTGTGCCACTAGCGTTCGAGACGTCGGGATGTTGGGGGTCGGATGCCCTTACTTTAATAAGGGAAATTGGCTGTCGCCTTAGAGAGAGGGGATTTGACAGTCGCTCCGGGTCCCACTTGGCACAAAGTTTGTCCATTGCCATACAGCGCGGAAATGCGGCCTGCATTATGGGCAGCTTTGCGTCGGGTGGGAATCGGGAGGGGCTATTTTAAATTTGACTAAAATAATTTAAATTTATTAATAGTAATAAATAATAATATTGGTCATTAAAGACAATTATTGCAAGCTTTTATATAAAATACATTATTGTAATAGTTATTAGGTATTGTTGACATGGATTGTATGGATTAGTGAGGTATATATGGGTACCCAATGGATGGAACCCGTGGAACTTAATCAAAGCTTACGGGTTTCAAAACAATTGAATATATTAATTAAGTCTTGTTTATTCGCAGACATTTATCCCTTTAAATTCAGCAGATTAATTGTCAAAGACAAATCCAAATTATAAAGATACATACGATATCGCGATTCCGAGTACGTTTAATGTTTAGCCTTAATAATGATGTTTTTCTTCACGAACGTTGACCTTTGGCAAATGTCACGAGTTCATATCCGGGAAACCACCTATGATTTATTTTTATTTTATAAATAATTGATATCGTTTTATTTCGTTTTAAATTTATTATTTTAGTTACCCTAGTTGTTGTATTCCGGTGTATAGGATCAGTGAGACAGTGTACAAATGATCCATTATCACTATTAGCTACCTAGTTCTAAAGATGAGGACATTGGTGATGTAAGCAATGTTTAATTCTAACAGCACCAATGTCTATGGTCGGCGGTGATATATTTGCTAGTCTGCCTATTTATAATAAATAATAATTATATGTATAATCATTGTCATATTCCAGGCCACGAATCCAACGGTTACCAAATCAAAGTTTCAAACACGGGTAACGGCTGCAAGGAGGCGCGTTTCCCGTTCCAGCTGGTGACGCCCGAGCGGACGTTCTGCCTCGCCGCGACCACTCACGAGGACCGCGCCGGCTGGCTCGCTGTCATACAGCAAGCGCTGAAAAGACCGCTCACACCGCAAGACTCCACGAGTGAGTATAGAACACCCACTTGGTCTACTAGTTACGAGTAGCTATTAAAGTGCTAATCTCAATGTTCTGAATTCAAATTCCGTGTGAGGTCATTGAAATTTGATTAGGGGTGAAATTCTACGAGTTTAATGATGACCTTCGGAAGGCAACTCAAGCCATTGATCCTGCGTCTTATTTCTCTCTGATCTTCTCGCATTGTAAGATTAATAATACGATAGACATACAAATAAATTTATGTCAGGTATGTGGTCACCTCCGCCCCATTTGCATTGTATAAAATATAATGCTTCCCAAACATCATGACTGCCAGCCAATAGATAAAATCTAAATAGTATTTTCCTTATACTCCTTAGTTTAACTAGAATTATACATTATATTTAATTGTATCTTAACTTAGATTAAAATGATGAAGTGTGTACACCCAAATATATTGGCTATAAGCGATGGTTGACATTTCTTACAATGCCAATGTCTAAGGGCGTTTGGTGACCACTTACCATCAGGTGGCCCATATGCTCGTCCACCTTCCTATTCTATAAAAAAAAAAAAATAGACGTACAATATGTGCTAGTTAATTGTGTTAAATAAAACACTGCTCACATCAAATCAAATTTGACGAGCCGGTTGGCGTGGTTGGTAGAACACTTGCCTTTCACGCCGAAGGTTGTGGGTTCGATTCCCACCCAGGACAGACATTCGTGTGCATGAACATGTATATTTGTCCTGAGTCTGGGTGTAATTATCTATATAAGTATATATTTACAAAAAAAAAAGTAATATATGTAGTATATCAGTTGTCTGGTTTCCATAGCACAAGCTTTGTACAAGCTTAATTTGGGATCAGATGGCCGTGTGTGAAAAATGTCCCAGGATATTATTATTATTATCAAACGCACAGCATCGAATGTCACGTGATAATAAAATAAAGCACTCTTATTTTCTTTTTTTTTTTCAGTCGAAGCGACGCTCGTTCGGAAACGCACAACGTCGAATTCGATCAGCATATTCTCAGGGAGGTAGTTTAATTTTATCACCTTTTGTTATATAATTAAACCACATAGAAAGTATTCTTAAAGAAATTAAACCGTATTCATCTCGCTTACGATATATTTAAACAATTCGCTAGTGCAAAAAATACCTAATTTTAAATGATTTAATTTCACGCATGTATTTTATGAATATTTTATTTGTAAATAATTTTATTTCGACGTTAATATGAATTATTTAATTCTGATGATTATTTTTTTTTTTTATTGTAATACATTTGTTTTAGTCAAAATAGTTTTACTATTTGTAAATAAATTAATTATTTTATTGAAAATAATTTATAAAATTAATAGTGAAGGGACTGAATCTGTTATTTATATTATTATTAATTGTGATTAGTTCGTTAAGGTTTTTTTTTCACAAATTAAATGGAAATATTAGGAGGAAACTTTGTAATATGTATTCAGGCTTCGCACAAAATGTTTTTAATATAATACATATATTTTTAATTTTCTTACATCTTACCACTCGGTTGGATTGCGTGTGTTGTGAAAGAGGAAATGGGGAGTAGCGACCGTTATTCAATTTACAATCACGTGGATTAGGTTATGACTTATGTAGAGCTGCATATCATGTATAAGAAAATTGGAAATTTGAAGTCAACGCATTGGCGATAACAATTATAATTACGTTTAGTTGTAAACAACATTGATACACTAATCTTTAGTGACTTTCAAAATTGAATAAGTTACAAACACACTCCGTAAATTCACCATAAGATTTTGCGTTCTTATGTAAAAAATAAGAGTTAAATTCGTTTCATAGTTATCTTCACATAGACGCTACTATGATGATACTTTTAAATCACATATTAAAATTCGTAATAAATAATTATAGTTTTTGGTGTGTTTGATGTCATTCAATTTGTCAATATCGTGTCCAAAATATAAGAGTTACTAAAACAATATTAGTAAGCATGCTATTTATTTATATTTCCTGCTAAGAATTAAAAAAAAAATCACGTCATGTTATCACAAAAAGTTATTTAAAATAACATATTGCTCTCTCGTTCATATAAAGACATTTTACAGGGAATTCGTGTAAAAATTTAATCGTACATATTATAGTAGAACAAAATTACAATAAACATCGTATATAATGCTTTAGTGTCATAAGCAATATAATTGTAGACATAAGTAAGTTAAGTCTAATAAAATAATTGTATTCGATAGATTTTGTACCATTATAACTTCATATATTACTCATTTACGTTAGTAGAAAATGTATGTCTTCTCGGTCACTCCTATTGAAATACCTAGCGTACGAGCAGGATAGTAATAACAATACACAACCACTAAAAAATTGTGCATCTGTCATACTATAAGCTAAAATTGTATGTCGTTAATCTAATAGATATTGACTATGGTTCATGGGATTTATCTTTAACGTAATTTCAAGTAATATTGATCTACAATTAGTCAATATGAATCGTCTCGGTCACTCGTATTGTAACAGCAAGCTTATGAGCAGGATAGCAACAATACTCTCACGCTCTAATAGCTCGTGCATCTGTCATACAACAACAAATTAGGATTGTGTGTTGTTAAATTGACGGAACCTGTTTCTGGCTGATGGGCTTTATCTTTAACGTAGTATCAAATATTTAAAAAAAAAATAGTAAATAATATAACAATAACAATAATTCATGTATCAATTCGATACTCGATATCGATGACCGATATTAAATATCGGGGTTTTTCTTTATTAGCTTAATAATCAATAATTTGCTTTGTTTATTTAAAATGATGAAGCAAATATGAGTAGACAAAATTATTATTTAACGATTAATTCGAAAGGAAGTTTTGATGTTAATGTGAAACGTATTTTTCTGGCCTATTCGAACCACAGGAGTAAAGACAACGACAAAAAACAACTTTGACATTTAGTTGACGCGATATCATTGGTCTTGAATAATCTATGACATTTAAAATGGATTGAAATTTCAAAATTTGTGAAAATCCGCGACGGTGTTACCGTAGACAAAGAAACAAATAGACCAAAGGGCCGTGAAGCCGCGATTGAGCAGAGATAGTTTGTCAATGTGTGCGTATAATGTTGCCATAGTAACTGCATTCCCTGTTTTGGGAGATAAATAATTTTTAGGATTTAATTAAAACATGAAAAAACACCAAAACTGGTTACGCGATAAGGGACAAAAGATTTAATAATTCTATCTCTGACTAAACCATTTGTAACGTAATTTTCGTTCTCTTTCTTGTGTAAGTGAGAACGAAATCGTCATTGCGTCTATTAGTTTCTAAAAGTAAAGTGAAATTAAAATTAAAGTGGTTATAGCCTATTCCAACCGCAAAAGCAATAAGCCCAAATAAACAACTTTGTCATCGAATTGACGCAATATCATTGGTCGAGATCTTGAATAATCTATGATATTCACTCTGCATGCGCGAAAAAATAGCGTTTAATGTCCGCGAAGTTGTTATCGGAACTTCGAAAGTTAAATTAATGTGGTTATAACTGGTTGAGTGGAATAGTGTTGTTTTATAAATAAAGATATTCATCAAGAACTGTTTATAATGCATTATATAGCAGAGCTATTAGGAAATGGTATATGCGAATCTTAAGGTCTGTTTATCTTTACTCCTTCGTTTTGAATAGGGTTTAATTAAATAAAATATAATCAACTATATCAGTAGTAGTTAAATGTATTATTATATTGAAATAAAATAATCGATCGTTCGATACAGATAACGACGTATTTAATACTTAATATACAAATAAGCAATTAGTAACGCAATAATTTCGCGTACAATTTGTATGTTTTAGCGTTGTAGTATTATTTATCACTTATCAATTTTAATAGCTGCAAATATATATTGATTTCTATATAATTTAATATCCGCTGATTATTTATTTATTGTCATTTTATTTATTATTAAAGTTAGATGGTACTACAAAATAAATTATGTATTATATATTAATTTTATAGCTTATATAATTGAGGTTGATATTAATTACAGAGATTACGTATTCATTAAAAAATACGTTCAATAAATTAGTTTGTTAAATAGATGATCAAATATTAAATTTTCATTATCATATAGCCTTACAAACGTCGTTTAACGGGTGTTTAGTCAAACATTGATTTCTCTCTTTTTATCATTGATTTCATATTTGAAAGAAGAAGACAGCTAGTAATGTGCCGGATTGGCTATTTTTGGTATTCGAATTTTTGGTACTTGTTAATAAAGTCAGTAATCGAGTGGGTAGACTCGGACAGATACTTGAATACTTATATGTATTCGAATACTTAATAGGACTCGAATCTTTTTGAATGATTTACTCGTTAATAATAAAACAATATTCATACGTGTTTCTGTAGCGCTTAACTGACTTCACAATAAAATATAGACTTAAAAGTTGTAGACATAAGATCGCAATTTGCGTACCCGTCTTAGTATTCGAATACCACTAGACGAAAATCGCTAGAAAGAAAAGAGAGACCTAAGTCATTCTACACATATACATACAACTCTGTGGGCCAATTGTACTGTAACACGTGTCGTAGGGCTTTCAAACCAAATTTGGTCTAGAGAACCACATTAAGACATGCTAGAAAAAATATTTAAATTCTAGGGTCGCCGTCATCGAAATCGATGAGAATGATTATATTCGAATACCATAAAGAGCTCGGCACCCGTACTCGAATACCGTGTATAATGTATCCAAATCCTATAATTTCGATACTCGAGTATGTAAGCTCTTACTAAGTTTTTTAGTCGGTACTCGAGTCAGCTCACACGACTGACTGGCACATCTCTAGATACAGCATTGTTGACCTAACCCGCTAAACAACATTTATATGTAAAGCCGTTTTAGTTTTTATGTTTTAATGATAAATAATCGACACGTTTTTAGAACTATCTACGTATATAATTTATTGTTAAACTTTGTAATTCAATTGCGATATTTTCTATAACAATTTCAACTAATTTGACATTCTTATTCATGACAGTTGAAATTTCTGTTTTATTTCTTCTCTATTTTAACGACATTTGCCGATAAATCAATTACTAATCAATTTATATTCTGTCTTCTGATTTTTTTTTAAATTATAAACTGATCTAAATCTATTAGTGATATTTACGACTAGGAACGAATGATTTTATTTACTTGAATAGATCGTATTAAAAGCTAGGAGACTACCAAAAAGGTAGAATAATATTTTAATATTAATGTATTCTTTGAATAGGAATGATAATGTGTGTGAAAATGATGAATAAAATTCGTCAATGTGAGGAATAGTGTGTGAAGTGCTTATAAAATCTGAACAGTCTGTTTTAAAATATACTTTTATTAAACGCGTTTATGAAAATTTATATGAAATTCAATGTAATTAATTCAAGTGACTAGATAAAAATATGAAATGTAAAGATTACTGCATGAGTTTAATACATATAAAATTATAATAAACAGAAATTTAATAATTATTTATTATATATTTTGTGTCCAAAATCATTTAATGCTCCCGGCACAGAATACTACAACTTCAAAATATTTCTTGTAAGTTTTTAAAAACTAAATTCACAGTATGAATATTTAAAATTTTTGAAGTAATCTACAAGAATTATATAAAAAAATATTATGTTCATAAAGAAAAGTTTTGTTATTTAAGTATACAATATAAATATTCTGAGAATCTTTTTAGAATAAAGAAAATGTATCACAATTAAAGGTTTTTGTTTGAAAATTATGTACTTATATGGTTTTTTTTTTTGTAAAACTCATAACTGAACGCCTGAGTAGCAATGCTTATAAATTACTTATAGTCCAATGTAACAGATACAACATTCAGTAAAAGATTTAACCTGTTTCTCATGTTATTATACCTAATTTAAAATCTATACTTTAGTTTATTAAGGGTGTATCGTAACAATATATATCACTGCATTGTACTGCCACTATAATTACCCATATATAAATAAGTATATAAGATAAAAATATCATCTTCGCTTTAGTTAGTCTTGTAGTATAATTATTTAAACAAATTTTACCAAAACGTTGCCTCGCTTAAGTTACATTATTATTTTTTTGTAAATAATTTAAAACAATTTAGTGTGCTCTGGCATAATACATACATGTAATTGAATATTTATAAGATTAATAAACATTTTCACTGGCTAATGTTATGTTTTATTTTACAATTTTCCAAATTGTTTTTTTTTTCTTTATACAAATTGATCGATGTGATAAATTGTAATAATATGCTGTATGCAATGCTTCTGACATATTATACGTACATACTGTAATATAAGATTTATTATTTTTCCTATGTATACTTATTTCAGCAAAATTCTAGGAATTTGTGATGCTTTGTCGTTGAAATGGACCCTCCATTTTCTAAAATGTCATCAGGCTTTTTTTAAAAACCTATAAAATACCTAATCAAATAACTTCGATGTGATTACTGTGGTAAAGGCCACTGTTTTAACGAAACCGCCATTTTTTCGAAAATGACAGTTTGTGGATAAAATGACGCATGATACGTAATTTTTTTTTTGTTTTTAATATATGAGCTAGCGCTTGACTGTTATCACACCTGATGGAAAGTGATGATACAGTCTAAGTTGGAGCGCGCTTGCCTAGAAGATGGTCGGGAGGGTATTTCAGACCTTAGCGATGCGTATCAGAAACGAGGAAGCAAATCTTTACGTTCGTGTCTTAAGAATGTTGACTACGTACGGGTGCAGTTCTGTGGTAAAAAGATGACGGGGGAACCAAATTAAATAGTTCCTGAGCACACCCGAAATATATCCTGTAGAATACCGACAGACAGGCAACCTTACGACGGTGTTCTAAGCTCCGGAGTTTTGTGACCAGTGTCTGGTCGGCAATGAGCCGTCTAGCATAACGATCCACTAAATCCAAAGCATCAACCTGGTACTTAGCAGAGCCGTCTCATAAATGGCTGCAGTATTCCATGCACGATATGACTTTGGCTGATATAAGGTACACCGGACAGAAGCTGTTCCGGTGTGAAGTGCTGTTTGACCTTATTGAGGATGCCAAGTTTTAGGGTCGATTTCAAACTTTGAAGCTTAGAGGTAAGAGGGTAGGTGTTCGATTTTTGCTTATTTTTGTAACGTTTAAAAACGACCGAAGCTTCATCGAAGCATTTTGTATAAAAACTTTTATTACCCTAACTTTTTAAATTTTAAACTTAGAAGATTAGGATTAAGTGGGGGAAGATTTTTGATTTTTACAATTTTTTTTTTTTTGTATAACTATATAACTAAAGTTTCAAATTAAATAAATATTTTTATATATATATATATATATTTTTTTTTCTTATTCCTTTTCTTATTTGATATGCATCCTTTATTTTTTTTTACATTTAATTTTGTGTCCCAAAAACATGATTGGGTAACCGATCGATATGGGTAACGAATTTTAATTGTTTTCTTTTATATTCGGCGGAAATAAGCTATGAAAATCTCGAGGGTGGGTCAAAATCAAATGTGTTTCTGTTTCTGTACATCCGATGAAATTACGTAAGATCAATAATTACTAATCATTTAACTTCCATTTAAAATAAAATCATTCACTATTATCACGCAACAAATCTTTAAAAAATGTATGTAATCTAGATTAATTTTCAAATTAATCTATAAAAATAACCACACTGAATGTGCTTAAATATCTTAATGGATGTAGATATTTTTTGCGGAAGACATTGTTTGTTTTGTCAGGTTCCGTAGTGTCGAGGGAGTGTTAAGATATTCGGTTACCACTTACGATGTCACTTTCATCTTAGATCAAACGTCGGCTGACGGTTCAGACAGAGTTCGTAAACTCGTATCGAATGACATAAAATTACGGCTTGTTATAATTTTATTTAACGACTTGTGCCTCGTAATTTATTAAGCGGATGTAGATAGATAATAAAATATAGGTATATTCCTTTTTCAAATAATTTATCTTGCCTATTAATTTCCTTAATAAATGCTTATTATTAAGAAAGGTTACAACGCAAAAATAATTATCAAGTGAATGAATATCATTAGAAGATATAGATTATTATTAGATTAGTGCTTGCAACTAAAAAAAGACTAATAATATAGATAATATATGAAAATAATAGGCCGAAATAAAGAAATTATTTTAAAAATATGTTTTTTTAATTATTTTGTATTAATTAGAATTTGACTTACTCTTATAAAAAAACTACATAATTTACAGATAACTTTCACTGAATACTGTAAAAATATGCCGTCATAATAATAATGTTTTGATCTAATAAAATAGTAAATGTAACCTACCTATAATCTATATATAAAAAAAAATAACTGACAGACTGTAACTCTACAAACTAAAGAAGGATTTTTGAAAATTTGACCCCTAAGAATAGGAAGAAAGTTTATATGAAAATCCTTTATATGTGAAGAAAGAGCTAAATTGCCTCGGCAGCGGGTAAAGTATCTATGTTGTTTTTTTTATTCTTTTGGCAAAAACATTTAAAAATGGCCAAATCCCGGTTTATTGTTACTATTATCTGTGTATAGAATTTAAAAAATCTGTTGATAATATAAAAATATTATTTTAATATTCAATAACTAGGCTACCTTCGATAAGACAAAGTTTCAATACGTTTATATTTATTAAACTAATAAAATCATAGTGTAGAATAATTTATTTTATTTAAAGTTGTCACAATAGACAAAAAGTAAAAAAGAAATATATAAAGGAACAAGCGATAGTTTTTTTATTGGGTGAATAGGTACTATACGCAAAATACAAAATAACTCGTACATAAATAATTAAAATCCATAATAATATCACACATTGTTCATTAAGCCGTCGGATGAGTACGAATTTCTCATTTCGTAAAAGTTTTCTTTGTAACCATAATTGCAATACTGCATTGAATTACAAGGCACTTCATTGTGTTCTTCATAATTTCTTTCTTCGTAGTCGTTTTCGGAATAGTCTTGCCCATAACTGTCATTGCAATTGACGCCATTTTGACCTTCCCTTGAAGTCTGATTATTTCGATTAATTGCTGAAGATTCGTTATTCTGTGAGTTAATATTCCATCTTTGCGAAATCGTGCAGCTCAATGTGCCACCATGTTGAAAAGCAAATGGCCAAGCCTGAGAATAAAAAAAGTATTTATTTTTATTGAAAAAATATTAAATACTTCAGTCTGACTTTGTTATCAGAAAAAATATTTGCAGTCGAAGTTTTGACTTCATAAAGAAAATTTTATTGATAAATACTACTGACTACCAGTCGACTTCCTGACGTAAAAATAAGATTTTACTCAAAAATATATACTATGTTACAATAAGGATTGAATATAATTTGATTTGATTGATTATAAAACTAAAATTTGAAAAATTACTTAACTTATCTCAAAGTTTTTCAGCTTATTTAAATTGGGGAATATTTATATCGAACATTAAAAATGATATTGTAATTTACCAAACCCTTAGTCTCGACGACCTCCCAACGCGACATTCGATATTCAAAGTGCGAATAGCTATTGTATGGTTGACCCTCATTTCGATGTCCAAATAAACACTCATAAACATGTGCCTCTAGCTCATAAAATATTCAAATAAAAGGTTGACTCATATCTTACTAAAAATAATATTTTAGTATGTAGGAATAATTAAAAATTATAAAACTCATATTATTTAAATTTAACTTCAAATGATAATAAAATTAATGATGAATCAAAAAACGAACGAAAATGCAATAAAAAATCTACAAATAAAAATACTATAAAACGCTGATGGAATGATTCTACAAATAAAAAAGGCGCACTTTATAAAACAAGAGTATAATTTGTAGTTGATTAGTTTTTTTTCTTAACAATTACATTCCACTAATACAAAGGCATGTCCAGGGAAACAATAAAACGAGATCATCTCTTTAACGTCCGGAGATAAATTTTATTTATACCCGAAACAGCTGCAAACTTTTGGTCAGCGCGCGTTAAACCCGTGTTTATTGTTGTAATCTTTTTGTTTCTATCTCTACATCCAGATTCCGATGTATTGTTTATTTACTTTTGAAAAGGCTTAACCTCTTGCCGTAAGTGTGTTTAACGATAAAAAAATGGGCATGATTTTAAGGACAAAGTTCGGAACTTTATATAGTCTTTTAGACTGTACAGATGGTCATTAGTAAAAATCTCAAGACTCACGCAACTGTAGTCCGTAATTTATTTTCGCTAAAAGATATATTTATATTATATACCTCGAAACGAGGTGACGTAATGCTCTAACATCGGTAATAAAAATAGTTATTCATTTAGCCTTATTTTAATTTGAAGTGTAACGGTCCCGTTGGTAGGTAGCTGATCGGATGCTTACCTATACGGGAGCCGCACAAAATTATTATTTTTTAGCAGGGCCCGATTATGTCTTAAGAGCGCAATGTCGCACCAGAAACTTGAGCTACACTACTGACCATATTATTTATTTTTGTAAACAATTATTCATTACGACTCACGAGCATATTGCGAGTGTAACACCAGCAACATGCCACAAACCATCACGCAAACGCTGCACAGAGTACAAAGTTTTAATTCAACCCGACGAGTGACGCGTGAACTTCTATAATACGAACAAATACAAGCAACCAGCTTTGTGTATAAGATTTGTGGTTTATTCTCAAAAAATAATTGCTTCAAAATTTCGTTCAACATCGATCACACATCCTTCTCAGAATTTATATAATCCGTTGAAGATGGCAACCATGCGTCGCGTTACCGCTTACCCCGCACCTTGATTCATTGCTACAGAGAAACTGATACATTCTAACAAATTACAACATACGGTGCAAAATATATAAAACGTTTTAAATGATCACATTAAAAAAAGTACATTAAAACACATATTTATAAACAAAGCAAATATACCGCTGATATAATTAAGTCTTATGCCCCTTAATGGGACTGATATTATTGTGTTATATGTCGTTTATATTTTTTTTATTTAGTAAGTACATAGATGCGAGCATAAATTAATTAACGACTATCCAAGTCTCTTTAATGAATTGGGAATAAAATATTATCTAGAACAATCTAAAATATTTTTTTCTATTAAAAAAACTGGAGCTTTCAAATATTTTTCCTTAAATTGAATAAGTTATTCAATATACAATAACTGCAAACCGAAATGTCACTAAAATCGTAAACAGAAATAAATATCAATAAACTTAGAAAAACGAGACTTATTTGTCAAATCGATCTTCTTGGAACGTGTTCCCTAATCCGTCGACGACAGCTATAATTCACGGTGGCGTTTAGCAAATGCCTTTGATTCATTGCGGTTAAATGCTCGAGTGTGAATCCCCGTTAGCTTGTTCAAATTTTAAAATTATAGTGATATTATCGTAAGAAAGCTAAAAGATAAGCGAATTGTATTTAAGAATTCGATTTACTCGTTTCATTGAATTATGCTTTACAACGGGTCACGGCGATCACTCAACAAACACTAGCCAATTATGTACTACGTAAGAGATATTATAGTGTTTGCGTACAGACTTGTGCACTCTCTATTCTCTTACTCTCTCAGTCCGATGGGCCCAGAGATGTTGTGCACGAGTTGCATGACCCTAAGTCTTACTGAGCTTTTCGAAACACGGGAGCGTAACAATGCCAATTTCAGTAGATTGTTTAAAGAGAAATGTCCAATAACTTCTAAAATGTCGCTTGTCTACCTTTTACTGACAGTCGAAAATAATTATTTTATTTACCTATGTATTTTATTTTTATACAAATTAATAATTTAATTCCTGATTGAATATCACAAAATTCAATTTATAAAAATGGCAACACACATGAGTATATTTTTAAAGCCGATGTCATAATCGAAATAAGATCGAAAGATTTGTAAATAATCTCGTAATCACTGCTATTCTGCAAGTCCTTTCTTCATTACTCACTCGTAAAATGTAGACAACCGACTTAGGGCGTATCTTCAAATGTTATGATTATTAGAAGCAATGTCGTATATCCGTTTCCGTTTGCTGCGGTGAGATTCGAGTTTGTTTTTACAGAAAAGCCCTACGAGTTTCAATGGATGTATGTACTACTATATTTTTTTATTACTTTATACCTGACTGTGATATTGGTATAGACAACTCATAGTAAATTATTGCATTTTTTCAAAAATTCTTCAGGGCAGAATTGAGCTTGCACAGTATTTAACAAGCTCGTGTCACAAACGAATTAAAGAGTTGACAAGAAATACAAGGGATAAATTATTGTATTTTCATAATAATGTACAAATACGATATAGTTTATGATACGTACTTACAGTTTATTTCAAAAGAAATAGGAATTCATCATAATTACTATGGAAATTAATATTTTATAAACATTTTCATTAACCATTTTTTTACAAGATCCATTCCGAGCTTCTTTAAACTTGATATGAATGGGAAATTTTTGGATTGGATAGAAGATACAAAGTCTAAAATTCGAGCATTATTTCGAACCTATTTATCATTGAAATATTCAAGAAATATATGAAAAATGTATCTATCTAATTTTTATACACACGTTTTCACCGCGTATTATAAAATTTATTTAAAATTCATAAAGATTATAAGTATTTATATTTCATTAGCATATTTATCATTTTAATTTAAATGATGTAAGTTATTGTTTTAGATAATTACCAAGTTAAGAGGGTGCGGTGGTGTGTGTGCTGATCTCGGTTCGTGCAGTAACGCCCGTAGGTGTGCTATATATGAGGCAGCCAGCCGTAATGTATCTAGTTTTGACAACTTGGTGTCGGCTGGTACCCATGGTAAAGTGGTTTTCAATCTAAAATAGAAAAGATTAAATTTACTAATCAATATGATTTGCCCGTTGGCGCAGTTACAAGGGATTGTGCCATCCGCTGCGAGGTAGCGAATTCGATTCCAGTCTTGCGACTGGGTGTTATATTATATATACATTTATTTAAAATTATATACGTGAATATGTATATAAGTACAAGTTAACTATAACAATTAAGTTTCCTTAAGAATAGACGACCATGTGAGTAAAATATACTTAAAAATTATATTTAATGTTATAAAGCTGGTGAGTTTGAATAGTAAAACGCGATAATCTCAGGTTCTACTAGTTCGTTTAAAACAGTCGTAATACATAATATAATCTAATTTAACGCTGATGAAATCGCAGTGCACAACTGTTAATAAATAAATTGTCTTTTAGATAGCATAGTATTCTATTATATAACAACTGTAAAGTCGCGTTATATAATTGGTTATAAGAGCTTTATAAGCATACAATTACCTACAATGCAAAATGATTCCTAAATCCTATAAAAAATCAATACTTTACATATCGAGCATGTTAAGTGTACTATAACGAGAAGTCGTAATTCGACCGTAGTCATAATTAAATTAGAGGAAAACATATATGAATTTGTATGTTTAATTTTTTTTTTTTCTACTCTTATTTTTTATTGATAACATTAAAGCTCGTCAATAAATTGCAAACAAAAACAATGCAGTTAGTAAAATGAGGAAAAAAAGTTACTGAACAGCTTGTCTTTGCGTATTTAAATTTATGTATGTATAAGATATATTTATTATTAAGTTGTTTCGAACCTGCAAAAAGCTTTGGAAAGCACTCTCATACGAGCCCGCTCACGGGCGTTGGCTGCATTCCTGTGTTGCGGCTCATGTCCACTTCTCCCTGTATAGTAAAAAAAGATTACAATATATGTATATGTAATAAAGCTTTTGGTAGTGATCATTTTGTTTCATAAGAAACCCTAGTTAGAATATATTCCGTTTTTCTATACCACGATATTTATGCCATTTTTTTTAAATATAATATATTGTTTTGCAGTTGGAACGTGATGAAGTACCTATTATATATATCCAAGCAAATTTCGTATTCATAGTATTGGTATTTGTACATGTAAACTATAAGTGGTTTCTCTTCTCTTCAAGGAAAAGGTTTGGAGCTTATTCTAGCGGATCATCATCGGACATATGCAGGATTCCTATATTATAAAAACGAATTCAATTCAATTCTTAACCTTGATGGCTTTTAGTTGTACCAATAAGTAAAATTCAGTGGGCGCCCGCAATTCTGTTTAAATTGACGTATTTACTTCTAAGAAAAATTACAACATTTTTTTATTATTAATATAATTATTCATAATTATAAAAGCTCAGAATTAATATATTTATTTTTAAATTAAACTGTAACAAAATAACTTAGAATTATTAAGACTACATAGTTATTTTGAAAATTCTTATAATAATTTGTAAAACTATTTAACTCATAATATTATTCATATATATGTTTTATTCAGTCGGCCTTCATTTAAGTTAATATTATTATTTAGGGGTAGTAATAATTAATAAGCACTACACGCAAAAAACTTTTCATCTGACGTCAACTACTGAGTTTCTTAACGGTTCTTCTCGGAAGAAACTTTAAATTTAATTAAATCTCGTAGAACGAAGATTCAAAGTTCTTGTAAGAACCAATACGAATACAACATATTTTATTTTTGACAATGAAAACGATAAAGTTTCTTAAACCAATTTAACAAATATACGATATATATATATTTTTGCCAGTCTTCTATAGAAAGGATAGCTGTACTTTAAAATAGCTCACCAGAACTGGACTGAGAATCATCGAAAAGAAAATCTTCATCTTCCACGTCATCTCTCTTTTCAATAGGTGGTGAACGGTTTATACGTTTTCTTGGCATTATTATATTGCACTGTCACACTTATAACACTAATTTTGACACATATTACTAATATTTTCAGACTTCAATCCTCAAACTTTGGTTTAGGGGTGCGTGACTTGACTAGTTGCGTGAAGTTTATCATTTGACTTTTCGAGATGCGCCTGAGCAAGGCGGGCGTTTTGGGCGGCGCCTACGCACGCCCCTCCCGATTCGATTTCAGGATTACCTCACGACAAATGAGAAATGCTCTTTGAAAACGAAATTAATGGAACATGAAACGATTTAATTAAGCTACAGTCATTTGTAAGTACTCATATTATGCAGGAATACATTAATGATCATATAATTAACCAACTAAGAAAAATAGTTTCATTCAGTATAATATTGCATAAGTAAACACATTTTATAATATAAGCATGTACATTAATGTTTTCACATAGGGTGTCCTGTATAATATTTTAGTATCGATTTCTCTAAGTTTCTTCTCCTAACTCTGTTTCCCTAATCGATGACGTAATGAATACGAAGAAGGCTATATAGTGTAAGGATAAGAAGATTGACAGATGAGTTCAGAATGGGTCACACTTCCGCGACATATTATACTTTCAAACGCCAACACGTGCTATGCAACCCCCACACGATTTAACTAATAATATTAAAGATCGAGTCACATTCGTAGACTATTGCATATTTTACTCAAATTATCGTATCCTCGATTTGCTGTATAAATAGAGATAGAGAAGAAAATCTACTACTAGAATATAGCCTTGACTTGAAAGTGTTATTTCTAAGTGGCAAATAATTAATTGATGACACAAAATATTTGTTAATAAGTATATACTTATCTAATGCAGAAAACTTTCATCTAGTTCATGGGATATTTATATAAATAAAAATAACTGTACCTGTGTAACTTCGTCTTTTGAATTCTCAAACCATTCATCCGATTGTGATGAAACTTTTGTGATAGTTCTAAAACAAAAATGGAAATCATTATTTCGATTACTACACTACGAATTCACAACGAAACATTTATTTGCTTCGAATGTATTTCGAACCAATATGAAACCTCAAACAGTCATAAGATTATAAATGTTTTATTTATTTTAACGCTTTAAATGTTACATTACCTATATATTAGAGAGCACAAAAACAGTAGATGAAAAAATTATTAAAGCAATAAAACATGAAGGAATTAGTCCGTTTTAAGCTCAGCTGTAAAGTGGGTACACATTCTACATACGACTTTTCACAAAAGGATTAACGATTGGCGTATCATACCTATCTGTGGAAAAATATCGTAAATAAATACTGTACACAGCTATGCAAAGCTTTTGTTTGAGATGGTCCTAATTGTGGAAATGATAAAGTACAGTGGCTTTAAATTGAGAAAGTAAGTCTGCTTCAAATAGGATTTGCTCAGGGTTGAGATATTGTAGATATAAATATTTATTTTTATGTATTCATATAACTTTGTGTTAACTTTTAACATATAATTTTGCACATTTTATTTCTAACTCTTTGTTTTGCACACGATACATACATTTAAAGGTAATTAAAGTTAAAGTAAAGAAAGTTAACAGAACGTAGATTTTGTGTCAGACTTCCCTGGGTGGCTGGGTAAAAAAAAAAAAAATTACATATATTTGTTTTAATGTAGTTTCTAAAATAAATAGTACAATTTAATATATCATGATAAAACAGTTAGTTAACGTAACTAATTGCATACATCAAAAGTAATAATTCTACCAACTAAAAATGAATGAAAAGGGAAATTTTGAGAATGTATCGGCAACCCTAGCTCCTCCAGGTGGCGAGTATCAAAGCACTGAGTTGAAGCTCCGAAGTGATTCGTTTTAAGCGGCAGTGTGACTTACGACGGTGCCTAATGTTTACTCTACAAATATTATTCTTTGTTCCACTTACATGTTCTATAACTAATACGAATTAAACATACCTTGGAAAATTAAAAGCGATTACATAGTTCGGCTTATAAATAAAATTTCGAATAATAAAAATAAATAGTACCTACTTATATTATGTTTTCATTACGTCATTTATAAATTGATCTAGCTTGTAGTTTTGTTTGCGCAAACTTTCGATAGGTATTCAAAATTTTTTAACACTTCTCAGGAAAATATTTTATTAATGCCTCGTTATCACTACTTTTTTCTGATCAAAATTACATATATTTGTATATCTTATCATACAATACACTGCTAAAAAAAATGTGAGGTTACGGTCTATACGTAACGTCCGACTTCAGTGTAATCATTCAGATCGACTTCTAAGGGTCCGTTCACACAGACCGGCTCGGAGAGGAGAGCAGATTTTTATCACGTTGGAAACAGTGTTTTGAGTGATTGTAGTAAAGTTTATTTTTGCATTTGCACCTTTTTTGTCATTAAAAATGCCTGAACGCGCTTCGTGTGAAGTAATAAAAGGAGCCGACCGGCTCCGCTTGCGTGCTCTTTCTCGCTCGCGCAGCCGATCGGCTCTGATTGCGTGCTCTTTCAGATTCTTTTGCTTTCAGATCTCTTCCAGCCGGTCGATGTGAAATAGTTGGCGGCTCCGCTCCGGCCAATTCCAAGCGTATACGACCCGGTCTGTGTGAAAAGAAAAAAGCAGGCCGATGCTCTCCGAGCCGGTCTGTGTGAACGGACCCTAAGCACTAGATACAGCGTCAGCGGTCAATACAATACACATCTCAGCAGCGAACCTACCTATAAAGCGGTAAATTTTGTTCGTTTATTACAAATTCCCGGAAAAAACTTCTAATCCAATTGATTTGGAACATTCACATTATAATGGATTATTGTTTCTGGACAGATATACCTACATACAGGTATTGTGTGTATGTGTTTAATATAGTAAGTAATTAAGTAAGTAACAGCCTGTAAATGTCCCACTGCTGGGCTAAGGCCTCCTCTCCCTTTTTGAGGAGAAGGTTTGGAGCTTATTCCATCACGATGCGCCAATGCGGGTTGGTGGAATACACATGTGGCATAGTTTCAATGAAATTAGACACATGCAGGTTTCCTCACGATGTTTTCCTTCACCGAAAAGCACGAGATGAATTATAAGCAGAAATTAAGCACATGAAAATTCAGAGGTGTTTGCCCGGGTTTGAACCCACGTTCATCGGTTAAGATTCACGCGTTCTTACCACTGGGCCATCTCGACTTTTTGTTTAATATAGCTTGAGAAAATTGACAATTTATTTATTTATTAAGCTTTTATTGCACACAATTACAAACATATAAAAGAACAAGTAGTACATATAGTATGAAAAGACCGAGTCGGCACAGTCTAATAGGGGTAATAGCAGAGAGTTGGCTAAGGCGAATTTCGTTTTATACGGCAAAAACTTTTTCCAGCGCCTGAGAGAGAATGTATTAGCTCAGTACGGCCGAAAATATGACTTGGCTTGATAGTTTAGTTAGATTGTATTACAATGTTATATACATTATAATACAATTAATATAAGTCATATATATGAGGTAAAAGCTTAATTTTATCCGTGCGAGGTCAATTCGAGTACAAGCGCCTTGGAAAGTTTATTCAAACCCTGATAGGTTGCTATACTTATAACTAATTAATTGGATCACTATTATCCAGCCTTGGTAAATTTTGTTAAAAATAAATACTCTTTATGTACAGCATAATTTAGACAAAATAATAAAAATGAGCTTAAGTCAATGAAATGTGCGTAAAAATTAACCTTTACAAACATAATAAAAAAAATCTTGAGAGCTTATGATGACGGAACATAATATTTTTGGGAAGTTTTTATACAAAATACATAGAAAAGTACGACTTAGAAAAAAATATTGCTCTTAGATAACAACCATTATAAGTTATGAAGATTTTTAATTTTAATAGATATAATTATTAAGGTAGTGCTATGTAACTTTTACGTTAACTAAAATTATATATATGAAATAAAAATATAAACTATGTAATATGCATACCAACTCAAAACAGATAATCAAAAAAAAAGAATGGAATAAAAATATATCCGTTATTTCAATTGGTGGGCAATTTAATCACATTGTTATAAAATAGCGTATTATAAAACAATTCTGTCTCTGCAAAAAATATAAATTGAATATATATAATAGAATATAAAGTTAAACAGTTACTTTATTTCCAAACGGCAAGTGTGGTTGCCAAATTGACAAAGTCAACTATTTCCATTTGATTTTGACTTTAGAGTTTTGACAACTCGTTTGACAAGATCATCGATATTTTGTGTGCAGATTGTATATACAAAGCTTTGCACAAAGTTGTAGTTTAACTATGTTCTATTATTGTTATTTTGATTAAAGAGTATCATTATGTTGCCTGGCATTGGTGTTTTTGGAACTGGATCAGTAGCTAAAGTTTTAGTACCGTTTCTACGTGAAAAGGGATTCTCAGTAGAAGCAATATGGGGAGTGACCTTACAAGAAGCCGAAAGTACAGCAAAAGAACTCAAAATCCCTTTTTTCACTAATAAAATTGACGATGTTTTGCTTAAGAAGAATGTAAGTCTAGTGTTTATCGTATGTGCGCCTAATTTACACGCGCAAATATCAGTAAAAGCCCTTGGTATTGGAAAACATGTAGTATGTGACAAACCTGCAGGACTTTGCCAAGCGGAGGCCTTAAAAATGGTCAGAGCAGCTCAGTATTATCCTACACTAATATCAATAATTAATCACTCTCTTAGATTTTTACCAGCATTCATTCATATGAGAAAATGTATCCACGATGGTTATTTAGGCAGTCCAAGTGAGTTAACTCTAATAGATGTTAGAGTACAAATGGGTTCCTTGCTAGGTGAGACATATAATTGGTTGTGTGATGATACTATGGGCGGTGGTACTCTGACATTAGTTGGTAGTCATGTCATAGATTTAGTTTCATACCTCAGTGGTCAGAAAGTTATGAAAGCCCATGGGGTACTAAGAACTTTTGTAGAAGAGACAGAAAAAGTTAATGGAATCAGAAAAATTACTGCTCCAGATTTTTGTACATTCCAATTACAAATGGACAAGGGATTGCTAGTAACAGCAACCTTGAACAATCACTTACCTGGTCCGTGTTTCAACCAAGAGATTTATGTGTGTAGTAAAAAAGGTTATTTAGTTGTAAGAGGAGGTGACTTGCATGGAAGATTACACAAGTCAAGTTCCAAAAGTATAATAGAAGAAGAGGGTAAAAGACCTCACGATAAGGAAGAAGTGATTTATGTAGACATTGAGGATCTAAGTTGTGCTTCAAGTGTCATTCCTAAACCTTATATAAAAGGACTGTGTAAAATGATAAGTGCTCTTAAAGAGGCCTTTCTACCAGTCAAAGAACAAATGGACTGGATAAAGGAGCCAGTCAAGGCAGCTGCTACATTTGAAGACGGCCAAAGAGTCCAAGCAACAATGGAAGCATTACGACAGTCTAGTGAAGATGGTTGTTGGAAAACTGTACAGCTTCTCACTGAACCACCGGATCCGAACCCTGCTTTATCAGCAGCAGTGAGACGCACAGCCATATCCCTGCAGTAAATTAATAAAAAATTGTTTCTGTATGCCATTATTATGTACCTTTATATAATAGCTTGTAAAATATATTTGTGTAAATGTCAATCTTATTAGATTAATACTAACTTCTATCTTTTATTTAGTATTAATATTGTGAAATGTGTTTCATAATGTTAGGTCAGTTTTATAAGCAAATTTTTTTATTGTTAATATTTTTATTTGCTAGAAATAAAAAATATTTTTGCAGTATTATTATTCTAATCCTTTACGTTTTAAATGTCTTCAAAAACTTGCCATCAAATGTGTATAACTTCAAAATTTTATATCAATACATTAAATGTATTTATTCTGACGAAAATAATACCACAAAATGTTTCAACATTTATATGTACAAAATTACCAACTAAAATAAATATTATATATAATATCATATATCTTTTATTCGTATATTTTTTAAACTGATACTTATAAACAGTAATTATGTAAATGTGAAGTGTTGATGATCTAACCTATAAGTTAGATCATGGTTGTGAAATTGTATGATAAATAATATCAGCATTTTATTATGCATTAATGAGGAAATTGGGCAATTAAGACAACTAGTTTTATAACAATGTTATAATAAATGCAAAGAAGATAACATCATGCTCCACAGAATTGAACATATTACACAATCACATCATGTTCATACACTACAATGTACTAACTAACCAATTAATTCGAAACCGCGTAAAATAAAGACTAGCACTAAATTTAATTTTCAATCTTCGCCAAAATGTCAGATTCTCTGAAGAGATGATATTCCTTTTCGTCGTTTTCTAGACTAACTTTGGTGCCGCCGTATTCTGGTAGAAGAACTTTGTCACCTACTTTCACAAGCACGGGGATGAACTCTCCATTATCTTTTCTTGACCCGTTGCCTACTGCTACGACTTCTCCATGAAGTACCTTGGACTGCGCCTTCTCAGGAATAACGATACCACCCGCCGTTTTTGTAACAGCCTCAGCTCTCTTAATTAGAACTCTATCGAGCAGTGGAATTAATTTCTTCACAGCGTTAGCCATTTTTTAGATTGTGTCTGTCAGATCGTAAGACAAATGAATATAGAATAAGATTTTCAAATTGCTTGTAATCTAAAAATCTAGAATATTCGTGACTCTACCGGCGATATGCACGAATTTTACCGAAGATCAGAATTCCATGTGTTTTTGGGGCTGCCATTTACAATAATTTAAATTATCCATAGATATTACTAGAAAATAATGGCATTTATTATAGTTAGATAAATAAAACTTCATTTATAATTTTTAAATATTTTTAATTATTCATATTACGGAAAGGACATAATAATATTTAAAAAGTAATAAAAGTAAGTCAACGTGACATCTATTGTCGAATAGAAAAAATCATCATGATGTCTAATAGATGGCGCTATACTTTAAATAACTACTTTTAAATTTACTATAAAATTGACATAGATGTCTCTAGTAGTTCTAAAACAAATCAAATCTCAAAAATCTGATGTTTTTATATTGAAGGTAATAAATATATAATCGTTATTTTTTCATCCACTCAAGATTTACAAAATGTTTTAAGGGAAAAAGATATACTATTTTTATGACATTAAATGGAAAAATCCGGGATAATATTATAGAATGATATGTATATTCAATATTCAGATAAAATAAGGATTTGTAAGTGGTAATCCAATCATATCCGCAATCATCAAGTACGCACTCGGCGCCGTGGCCGTTGATGGAATGTGCGCTGGCGCCGGTCAGTCTCGGACACACCTGCGCGAGCTGAACACACACACTAACAAAAACTTGAGATCAACTCATGATCCGAACATATAGTCTACTGTTTGTAGAGCTTTATCTATTCTTTATCAAATATATTCATACTCATGATATTTCGTTGCCTATAATGTAACATGGGTGGAACTATATAAAAAAATCCATAAATATATAATACAATGAAAACTATTCTTAAATATAATTAACAAATAAATATACAAAACAAACGATACAACATCTCTCTAATAATAATTATATGAATAGCAACTTCAACTGGTTCTACGTCAAGACTGCGCATCGCGATTTATGATCACCGCCTTCGCGTTCGCGCGGTCACATAAAAGTACAGTCGCTATTGTTCCCGTGTTCATTTTGACAGCTCTTGAATACGTAATTGACACTTCACTGTACTTTACGGATCTCAAACATTATAGAAAGCCATAATAATCATTATAATAACTCGGTTTAAGCAAATATCTGAAATTTTAAAATTTTATTAAAGACTCAAATTTACAAAATAAAATTTAACTTTAAAAAAATGTACGGCTTAAAAATTAACAATTCAATTATCCAGATATATACATGGAAAATAAAAGTATTAAGTCGTAAAACATTTTGCGTTACTAAAAAATATAACCATATATTACATAAAAAGATATCTTTTCTACAGTATTTTTTTGTTAAATTATGATGATTTTCTTTCAAAATACTGAGAAGAGAAACGTATTATGTAATTCAATACTCTTTATTACGAAGTTCATTGTTTCAAATTGTTTAACTTATCTCATATGAGTGTAGACAACGAGACCCATGATACATAAAGGTATTATAAAATTACAAAGCGAATTGAATAAGCTTTAAAAATACTTTTTTATAGTTCCAAAAAGAGAAAAGATCATTCTGTGATCGGGTTCACACGGCCGACTGCGGAGCCAAATTTTGCAAACATCTCACGTGTACAGATGTAGGGTTACCATAATACACGATACAAATTGCATTTTCAAAACTTACATAAAACATAAGCAATAATAAATTTAATTTAATTGCATTTAATTTTTTTAACGGTTTTTTTTTTTAATTTATGGTGTAGTTTTTAATTTTTTATCAATCTTATCTTATATATAAAATATACGTATATAGTACAAACCTTTAAATGTCCCACTGCTGGGCTAAGGCTTTTGGAACTTACCGCTGTAATTAGACACTTCAGAGCAATATTTAGGGGTGCTAGCCTGGGCTTAAATCAGAAATCATCAGTTATGATTCACCACTGGCCCATCTCGACTCTTCGAATATTTTACTTTGAAACTAAAAAAGTTCCAGCCAACCTGTTGTTCCATTATGTTTACCGTGGTATTTAATTATATTTTGCATCCAAAATTTATTAAACATGGTTACTGTTAAGAATAAAAAGTTGCGATAATAGACTTACGCGGATGTTCAAAGCGTACAAAATAACACAACAAACACCGCAAAACACCTGATACAGCTTTATATGTGCGTAAAATTTCTATACAATTACCATTCATTACTGAAACCTACTCCTAATTGAACAAGATTTAAGGTTCAAATTTAAGTATTTTTTGTTTGTTCGCCGCATAGATAGAGTTGTTTTTTGTCTGGAAGAGATCGTGGTTCGTTCTCACGACATAACCACGCACAGGTGCGCATCCGGCTATCTTAGTCCCACACTGGGATTGGAATCATTTAGTACCACTTTAATTATATTTATGAAATAACAGCTTGGAATTTGTGAAAGAAAAATATTCAGAAGTGAGTAGTAGAAAGATATGCTACTGCCAGTAGTTCTGGTTTCTCACCAAGTCCTTAGTAAAAAGTAGAACAGTCATTATTTAAATACGTTTATTACATTAAGAACTTTAGTAACTACTACAGTCTGCAACCGATATTTATTTATAAGTTTGTCATGCACATACTTTTTTAAATTTATATACTTATATATATAGTTATATATATATATATATAGTCTTCATATTTTTTTTTTTTACTATTAATAGGCCAGCGTTTGACCGTTGACTTGCCTGACGTTAAGCATCGACACGGTCTAAGATGTAGCACGCTTGCCTATAAGAAACCTGTTTACTCTGGATTTGAAGACATCAACATTGTACCTATCGGGAAATACGGACTCAGGCAAAGCATTCCAAAGTTTCGCAGTGCGAATGATGAATGTAGACTTAAAGCGCTTCGTACGTAGGTGGGGAATTTCCACTGTATACCTATGGCGCTTTGGTCGCGTTTGCCTGGCCGTTCGATAGTAAAAAGGGGCTGGAGGAATCAGTTCATGTAATTCCTGAGCACATTCTCCGAAATGTATCCGATAGAAGACTGAGATTGATGCAACCACACGTCGATGTTCCAGATTTTGGAGCCTCGACTCGACCAATGCATCGTCTCCTATCAACCTTCTGGCACGCCTCTCAATCAACTCTAGAGCCTGAAGGTGAAACCTATATTAAAAGTTGAGTTGAGACCTTTTTAGTTAAGAACTTATTCAATTTATTATCTTATCTCAATGCCTTATGAAATTTTGTCTTTCTGTTATGTTGTTGTATGATTGATAATATTAGAGAGATAAATATACCTAAATATTATATACTTACTTTATAAGACTGCGACAATGCACACAACGACAAATACAAACAAACCCAAACTATATATTAATAAATTTTTAAAGCACTTACTTTTTGATATATTGATAGAGTTCGTTTGTTTGATTTGACAATAACACAAAACACTTAAATATATGCCGAAACAAAAATGATAAATTCTGTGTTTTATTTTGTTTTTATAAAATAAAACAAAGAATTTATCATTACTTTTAATAGTTTTTTTTTTTAAATATAAATTTATTATAATAATATTATGGGAGTCGAGATGGACCAGTTTTGAAAACATCTGAATCTTAACAAAAAATTGTAGTTTCAAAACTTTTAACACGGGCGTCATTGAATTTTCATGTACTAAATTTGTTTTCATAATTATATATAATTATAATCTTGCACTCGGCGTTTTGTGATCTCAATATCTCTACATCAGATCTGGTGCCTACTGCATACTACGAGACCCAACTCTAGCGTTTTCTGCCAGACTATAACAGTTTCACCTAAGGGAAGAAGAAAAGGGAGTTTTGACCACACTCTGCCAATCAGAGAAATATGGCACTACCGTCGTGTCAGTCAGGCGGCCATGGCCGGAAAACACTCCGAAAATTACCTGTCAGCTAGAATACGAGGTGATTGACCTACCCCAGTAATAGCAGCCTGCGGAAAGTTGCTATGGATATGTATTTTAAATATACATATATAGCTATATTTTGGCATCTATGATCTACTACATTAGGTAAGTAACAATGTTTTCAACAAGAATAGAAAATACTCAAAAATAGAATAACTTCAGTAATACCAAATATCCCTTGTGTTTTGAATTGTGAAATTATGTCATACGGTTTTGCGTGTGTTCTGGCATTACTGTATTTAAATTCTAAAATGGCGAATTTCGATCAAATGCATTATTGATCGAAGGTGGCGAATGTACTTTGTGTACTTAAAGCTATGTTGCCAGCCTAAAAGTTCAACCTTATATATTAGTATTAAAATATTGGTGAAAATTTACAGTTATTTTTTATACTTATCGACCAAAATGTGTTGGTTAACAACATTTTATTATTTCCTTATAATTTAATACTTCCAAAATAAATTGATTATTTTTTGATTTTCTTACTGGTACAATTTAAATTTTCATTTTCTAAATCATATTTAGGCATACTTTAATGTAATTAAATGGGAAATATTTGTATTGTTGACAACTCTGGATTAAATTATTTTCATAGAATACATAACCACTTGTTAAGCTGTTAATGTTATTTTTAAAATTACAAATGTCAATTCTAGAGTTTGGAATTTTCACTTTTGCAGATTACCAATTCTAAAGTCTATGATATACATGCGTTATCTGTTTGGTGTTATAAAAAGAGAAAGTAATAATCATAATTAAGTACTTGATACTTATTGGAATTGTTACACGTTTATAAGCAATAACGTGTTAATTCTAAATAAAAATAGATTACGGAATCCACAGATATATTCTTGATTTGATAGAAACCAATAACCAACAGAAGTTTTAGGTTACTTAAAGCAATAAACTGACTTTTATTTTGTTTTTACCACTAAATAAAAATGTCGAGCCCAGTTGTGAAAGTAGAAGAAGGTCAATTATCAGGAAAAGTTTGTCAAACATCTAACGATAGACAATTTTTTTGCTTTAAAAGCATACCATATGCTAAACCACCACTTGGAGAATTAAGATTTGCTGTAAGTAACATAATTTAAAAATGTTTTAGTATATGCTAAATTATGTAGCATAAATATTTAACTAACGTATTTATGTATTTTAAAACAAAATATAAAGTGTAGTAATGAATGTCGACAAATAATACAATATTAAAGTAATATAGCTAGTTACTATACTATATGATACATACAGTATACAATATATATACAACCTATTACACAAACAATAACTTAATTATGTTAATTTATTTTTAGCCACCAGAGAAACCCGAACCTTGGAAAGGAATAAGAGATGCTACAACTAACTGCAATATATGTGCCCAGTTTGATAGAGAAACATTACAGATTGTTGGTGATGAAGACTGCTTATATTTGAATATTTACACACCAAGCTTACCTAATTCTGATTCTCAACCTTTACCTGTAATGGTATTCTTTCATGGAGGGGGATTTTTGTTTGGCAATGGTACGGATGACGCTGTTCATGGACCAGATTATCTTATAGAAAAAGATGTTGTAATTGTGAGTCTCAACTATAGACTTGGTGTCCTTGGTTTCCTATCACTAGATTGCAAAGAAGCTCCTGGTAATATGGGATTGAAGGATCAAATACAGGCTTTAAAGTGGATTCAAAAGAACATAAAAAATTTTAATGGTGATCCAAATAATGTAACTATTTTTGGAGTAAGTGCTGGTGGAGCCTCAGTGGAATATCTTATGTTGTCCCCAATGTCAAAAGGCTTGTTTCACAAGGCCATTGCACAATCTGGTTCATCTTTACTTCATTGGGCTCAAAATAATCACATAAAAGAATTAGCGACAAAGATTCCTATTATGAAGAAGAAAATAATAACAGATAATAAAGATTTGGTTAAATATCTTAAAGACATGCCTCTTAAAGATCTTATTACAAGTTCAATGCTAGTGCTGGCAACTGATAAATGGCGAGGTGGAATACATTTTGGTTTTGTACCTACACTTGAAAAAGATGGTGATTGGGAACCATTTGTAACAAAATCAACTTATGACTTATTGTCTTGTGGAGAATTTGAGAAAGTACCATACATGGCCGGTTTCTGTAGTCGAGAAGGACTTTTGATGTTATCTACAAACTTTGCAGCAAACATAGAGAGATTATTAGAAGATAAAGATTTTTTATTCCACTTACCATTCCAACTTGATGATACACAAAAAATTGATGTGGAAACTAAATTAAAAACTGTTTACCTTGAAGGTGACAAAGAGTATGACGAAATTGACTCATATGCTATTGATTTTTTTAGTGACGTTGATTTCATAGGAGGCATTTATGTTTCCACCTTATTGATTGCAAAGAATAACTCACCTGTATACTTTTATGAATTTGCATATGACGGTGGCTTGAATTATTTAAAAAAGAAATTGAATATTGATCGCAAAGGAGCATGTCATGGGGACGACGGAGGCTATCTTATAAAAAGTGCTTTATTACAAGGCAATCTGTCTGATATTGATAAGTTGGTCCGTGATAGAATGTGTACTATGTGGACTAATTTTGCTAAGTGTGGGTAAGTTTCTTTTTTCATCATTTATTGTTTCTAGTAAAGTAAAAAATAAAAAAAACATTTTCATTGTCGCCTTTATTGACGTTAATAAGATTGAATTTGAAAATAGTTTTTCATTGTATATTAGGAAGCTATGTGCTTTAATTTAACATAATAATTATACTACAAATTTTTCAATAAGGGCAAGGAAAAAAAAATTGATAGCAGAAATAATGAACATTAAAGTGTCTTCTTTTAATATTTGCTGTAATAATTGATGGATGTTTACTAAAATATTGAAATTATTGGAATTATAATCTGTTTAATGAGTATTTCTTTTAAAGTAATTATTTTGACCTATAATTTACATAATTACTATGATATACTTTGTTTAAAATTTTTATTATCATGTACGTATCTTTATATAATTCTTCTGTATGTGTGTATGTCACTGAACTTCTAAACAACTGGTTCAAATTTGATGAAGTTTTGTATGAATGTTTAAATGGGTCTCTGCAACCGCAGCTATTGCAGCACCCACAGGTTTGCCAGGGCTGTCCCTGTAGTTCCCTATGAATGTCACCCGTATGAAGTCGGAACAAGCAGCTAGTATATATGTATTAATATACAGTTACATTTACATTGTCTTTGTGATAGTTTTGTATTGGAATAGAAACTGGTGTGGTTTATATAGTGGGGCTGAATTAAGCATCTCATCCCTGGTTTTAGGGTCAGGTTCTGTAAACCAAAGTTTCTGTTGTTTAGGGACATATTGATGCTATGATTTCTTATTGCGTTACTCGACCAGTCTTGGCCTCCATGATGAGGATGCAATGATTTCACTGTCACTTATTGCCATTTTATTGTTGGATGGCTTTTTACCCTATTTTTATTACATTCTTATTTTTGAATATGTATCATATAACGTTAATCTTATAACAGTTGTATGCATCGATAGAGTATTTAACAAATGAAAAAGGTCTTCAATAATGTATTTATTTTGTTGCAGAGATCCAACACCGAAAATCGACAATGTTATTACAACAACATGGGAACCAATAGCTGAGACCGGTTTGACTTATTTACTGATTGACGATAAAATGACTATGAAAGATGAGAATACAGAACGAATGAAATTGTTTAAGGATCTCTATGAAAAATATTATAAGCCTTAAGAGTATTTCTAAAATAAAACAAACATAAGGAATGTTGGTACTTTAAATGTGATAATTATATAATTTATGTAATTAAATGTATAAATATGAAGTTTGTTATATGTAAAAATATTAATTATATATTATTCTCATTCTTTTCATAAATTTCTTCGAAAATAGCCATATTTTTGGGTTTATAGTCAGTTTTTATTGAAAAGTTTTCTTCAATACAGAGGTAAGCTGGTAAGTCTTCTTTATACTCAGTCCATTCAATAGATATGTCTCTTGATGTAGGATTGCTGTGAATAAATCAAATTTTCCTATAAATACTGAATTTATGCTTAGTAATGAAAAAAGTATCGATAATTTACTTGATGAATAATTATTTTTTATGTAAATATTACTTATTACTAATTATTACATAAAATTTATTCTTAAAGCTAATTAATCCAAGAGCAACAGCTTGTGAATGTTAATTGTAAATGCTAAATAATTAAGCTTGTAATATTGACTAATCACAGTAGCATTATTACAACTTATGTTGCTAGGTGTTTTTTTTTTAAATTGAAAAACTATATTGAATGAATGACATGACAATTTTGGCTTACCGTGTCTAATATGAACAAAATAAATCGCAGTAGGTAGGTAGATATTTTTATCGAATGTATTGAAAAAATGCGTAATCCACAATTTTGATAAATCTATTTTATTTAATTTTTCTTTTCATAATATGAAAACGCATATTTTTCGCCGTCATGGCTAATTTTCACACTAATCGTAATGTTATCTGTCACCTTTCGATAAATATTTTACAATCTCTGGTTACCTAATTTATTGCTTATCAAAAATGAAATAAAAATAAGAAATTACCTTGTTTTAGCGAAATTGGTCCACATTTTACAAATATCTGCCCTTACTTCTTTGTCTTTTGCTTCACCAAATTTAGAGATATCGTGTTTGAAAACGTAACACAAGTCATCACTATGAGCTGCGCCCTTTCGCAGCACTCCGAAGAAGTGCTGGAAAAAGTTCATTTTTCCTTCGTAACAGAATTCGTAAAAATATACAGGAACACCTTTTTTTGCCATCATTTTTCCGCTTAACCAAATTCCTGACGTAAAATCGTAGTCAGTGAAGAAGTCTACTCCTATTTTGTCGCTTTCATCATCGGGCTGTATGTTTTCTGAATAAGCTTCTGAGAAGTCTGCGTTCAATTTATTTTTGTCACTTGCTTTTATTTCGTACGCCCAGTGTTCAATGAAATTTTTATTTTCTATCACATCAAGGATAATGTTAGGCTTTAACAAAATACTTAAATAACCTTCCTTATTACAAAATCCTTTGATGACCGGGACATAATTAAATCTGCCCTCTTTAAATAATTTATAGGGTTTATCAGTTATAAATGCTTCGCTATCCCCAAATTCTTTTTCAACAGTTGGTACGAAGACAAAAGACATTCTATTTGCAGTATAATTGTCAACGACCTTGTAACTTGCTTCTATCAATTTGGAAAGAGGACTTTTCATAAGATATTCGTATATAGCACGATCGTCCTGAGTAGATCCGTTATATTCCATTTTTTCTAGAAGTTTATATACTGCATTTTTTGGTTCATAATTAATCGCCCAATGGTTAAGGCTGGAGCCTGACTGAAGAATTGCTCTGTGGAAAAGACCTTTTGATAATGGTGATAAAATAAGGTAGTCAACTGATGCTGATCCAGCGCTTAATCCGAATATTGTAATGTTCTTGGGATCTCCACCAAAGTGACTAATGTTATTTTGGACCCACTTAAGAGCTTGTACTTGATCTTTTAATCCCATATTCCCAGTGGCTTCAGGAATATCCAATGATAGAAAACCAAGTACACCCAATCTATAATTAAAAGTAACAACGACTACGTCATTGTCAATCAAGTAGTCTGGACCCAAATCTTTCTTGACAATACCATTGTTATAAATAAAACCTCCTCCGTGAACAAAAACCATAACTGGTAAAGGCTTAGTATTATCAGGTAACTTCGGGGTGTAGACATTAAGGTAAAGGCAGTCCTCGCTTCCTATTTGGCTGCCTTTTACCATATCTATCTGACAACATATATTGTCTTCATTAATAGCCGTCGCGTCTCTTTCGCCATCCCAAGACTCTGGAGGCTGAGGATTCTGTAACATACAAAAGCAAGTGGGTTTGATTTTTTTACGTTAAATTTAAAATTAAAATTATCTCTCTCCTAAATCTCTAAGTATTAGAGATATAATTTATTAAGAAAAATAGTATTTTAACTTATATTTACTATCACAACAACATTAAATACAATCGTTGCAGCTTGCAGCAGAAAAACAAGAAGTTGGTACTTCTAGGAAAACTAGTAAGAATATTATATTCTGACTAATTTTCAGTACCTACGTGCGATATGAAGTTTTCAAATGTAATGTTTTTATGTTTATTTCCTTAAAATACAATTTCATATTTTAGGTACATTATATCTTAGTGTTATTGTATTTTATAACAATTACTCACATCGCCTCGAGATAATTA